>NW_008238448.1:6882992-6885233 GCF_000691975.1 Corvus brachyrhynchos | reverse complement strand
CTGCTGAGAGCAGAGGCAGGGAGGTGCTTTGGCAGAGGAATATGCACAGTTCCTTCCCTGGGTTTTTCACTTCCACAGGTAAAATCCCCATTGGTGCCACACTCCCTCCAAAAAGAAGCAGAAAAAACAAAATCAAGGGGCTAGAACAATCCTATTCCCAAAGTCTTCACCAAGGCCCATCTTCAAACATGTGAATGAAGCAACTCTTGGATATTCCTTACCAAACAACATTTATTATCCACTCAAAAGCAAGGAATTCTTCCTCTTTCTAGACCCTCACCATAGCATCACCACTGCTGTGATACGTGAACACTGGGCAACAACCCTCATCAAGTGTTTAACCAAGAAAGTCTATTCTTACAAGAAAGAGAACTACTCCTTGTACCAGC
Organism: Corvus brachyrhynchos; assembly: GCF_000691975.1. Classification (NCBI taxonomy): domain Eukaryota; kingdom Metazoa; phylum Chordata; class Aves; order Passeriformes; family Corvidae; genus Corvus; species Corvus brachyrhynchos. The sequence continues at coordinate 6,884,844 of NW_008238448.1, read as the reverse complement.
AGTAGGTCAGACCATTTTTTTTAAGTGAAATGTGATCAACAAGCAATAAACCTCTTGCAAGTTTCAGCATCTTTCTAACAAAGGGCAGTCAGATGTAGTGATTTTCCAGACCTCAGGAACTGATGCTGGCTTCTCCACTGATGCCCCTCACCAACCTGGAACAATCACCCAGAAGGGAAACGATGCTGAAATGCCTTCAGGACCTCACAGACACTGCTGGGGATTATGGCTGGATGGGCAACCCTTGACTCCTCAGGCATCCAGGGAAGAGCCATGACCAGCCACTGCAGATCAGCGCCACCACTCCATAAAACAGGTGTTGAAAGGGTCCCCCACCACATCCGCAGGGACTAAGGGAAGGCTCCTTTCCTCCTCACCATGGCAACTGGAAAAGGTGGGTTCAAATGTGGTCACAGGGCCCAAGCCCAACAGGGGCTGGGTAAGGCCCAAGTCCACATGGAAACAAAAGATCAAGCAACAGGGTTGGGCCTGTAACCAAATTTTGGTCTTAAAATCTGTTTGAGGATCCCAGGCCCTTCTGTTCAGCTTGAGTAGTCACTGATGCATCAGATGCTGCTGCGGTCCTCAAGCTCAGAGGGGAAAACCATGCAAACCAGTCAATGCACCACTAGTACTCAGAGACTGGCTCATCTGACTTTTAACTTCTTAAATCAGCAAGCCTGTCGCGATTTTCCTCTCACTCTGTCACAACTGAAGCCAGAAGACTTGTTTCTTTCCTGCATACCTAACACAGCCCCTACAGAGAGGATGGAGGAGCAGCAGCCTCAGCTTCGTCTTCACTGCTGCAAAGACTCAGCAAGACCACGTGCCAAGTTCATGGGTCATTCATGCCTAGCTCTTCCCTAGCCAAGCTAAAGCTTATTTTTATGAGGATGCTCAAGAACAAACCGTTTTCCAAGAGGACCTAATCTCCTCAGGAAGTAAACATCACGTCATCATCACTCAATTGCAGCTTCGCTATGAGAAGCAACTATAAATTACTACATTACACGGTTCCACATCTAATGCATCTTAATGTCTTCAATGTAAGGAACGCAGACGCAAAAGGCTGAGTTCCCCAAGCATATCTGCACAGCAACTCTACACCTCCCCTTAGCTACTACCACATCCGCACCAGGCAAAATCTCAATAGCACAATAAGTGTATCTTATAAAATTATTTGGACATACAATAGAAAATACTTTCATAACACCACATTACAAAAAGCTGGGTCCTGGTAAGCAGCATCAATTGTTAGCTAGCTAAGAAACAGCACTTCTGCTATTTTTCCTTACATTAATGAGTGTCAACGGCTGAGCACAAAACAGAGAATGATATATGGGCTTAAGACAAATAAATTACTCGCTTTTGCCCCCCATACAACACGATGTCCCTAAGGACTGCTTCTTCCCGTTTATGAGCCTGGTGCCTTGAAGTCTAGAAGGCCCAGCTCAACATATGGCAGAGTCCATCAGTGCGAGCTAAATGACTGCCTCAAATGCCATAAACTCCAGACCCCACTTCCAGTGCCCCTCCTCGCTCACCAGCCCCGCTGGGCATTAGACCATATTGGTTCCTCTCGCCAACACAGAATTTATCAAATCTTGTTAGCGCCCAACGAAAGCGGCTAGACGAGACAAAAAAAAAGCGCTAGAACGAGAGGAACGGCACCATAAATGATGTGTCATTTGAGGGGGGAAAAATGGCTTCACCTGAGCAGGCCTGAAATATAAATATATGCATATTCACGTTAGGCACGTCTAGTGCGTTTCGAGCTAAATGTACTCGTTAAAAAAAAAAAATTGTGGGGGGGGGAAAAAAACCCCAAACAGAAAATAAATGAAGCCTAACA
>NW_008238448.1:6869685-6882207 GCF_000691975.1 Corvus brachyrhynchos | reverse complement strand
ATCGGTTGTGTGCCCTCGGCTGTGCGGTCGGGCCGCGGGCTGCCTTACCCCCCCGCCCACCCTTACGCCCGTGCGGGGTGTCACCGCGCCGGGGCCCGGGTCTCCCCGGTGATTCTTAGAAAAAGAAAAAAAAAAGAATGAAAAGTGCGAAGGGAGGGAACCAGGTTGCCGCTCGAAGGGGGAAGGGAGAGCACAGCAAGGAAGGCGGGGACGGGTGGAAGCGGGGAAGATAACCAAAGTCCCCCGATCTGGTGGTCCTATTGCAGATCACACAGAATCTTTAGGGACGGAAGGGACCTCTGGACATCATCTCATCCAACCCGCCTGCCAAGGCAGGGTCATCTAGAGCAGGTGACACACGAACTCCTCCAGGTGGGTTTTACAGGTCTCTAGAGAGGGGGACTCCCCCATCTCCCTGGGCAGCCTGTTCCAGTTCTCTGCCACCAATAAAGTTAATTTACCTCAGTACTCCTTGACAGCTTGGCAGCGCTATTATGTTGAGGGTCGCTGCTGCTGTTCAGGTACATTTCGGTCTTAAGCAACTGTTCTGATGCCTGTTGGGTCTCTCAGGGAATTACATGGTGTTTGTAAAACAGAAGTGTAGAACAGAGCCCAGAGATAGTCGTGAGAGTCACACGGTTGTAACGTGTATCTCACATACCCTTCTAATTGCATTTTAATGTGCTTTTTTTTAAGTCCCTTTTGCTAAAAAAAAAAAAAAAACAAAAACCAAAACCAACAAAAAATCCCCCCTCAAATGCTTCAATTACAGGAAAAAACAGTTGTTAAACTAGTTCTGCAAACCTTGAGGAGAAAAATAAAGCAAATACTTTGCTAACAAGGTTTGCACAGCCCCAAATTGCGTCTGGTTCTCTCCTTACCAGCGCAAATACTTTGCTAACAAGGTTTGCACAGCCCCCAAATTGCATCTGGTTCTCTCCTTACCAGTTGCACATAGTAACTCACACAAACACTGGCAACATGGGACTTGGTCAGCAAAGGCTCATAAATAAAGCAAAACAAATGACAAAAACCATTTTTAGCCCTGAACTGAGACAACACGTAAGGACATTTGGGACCTTGGTCCCCAAAAGCAGTGGGTCACCTGCACAATGCCCTTTCTGCTCAGTGCTAGGAGAAGCTTTTCCCACCCAGAGGCCATTCAGGTTTGATTGGAGGTGCAGGTGGGTCTCCACAAAAGACACGCGGACTCCTTTCCTAAAGGAGAAGACTTTGGCATTCGATATTGCACAACCGCCAAAGTATAGCAGCCAATGCAGCCTTGTGTCCTGCCCACATCCTCCTCTTTCTTTCTTCTCTTCCCTCTTTTTACTGCTCCCTAATGGTTAGACGGATCTTTTGTTTTCCGCGCTGCCACCCTGTGTCTTTAATCTCATCTCATTGCATGTGCTTTCCCACACGTGCAGAGGAACGCTGTGGCATCCCTCCACCTCTGCCCCAGAGCACCCCAGGGCTTGCAGAGAAACACAGCCTTTCAAAATAGGAATGGTTGGATGTTCCTCTGTCAGCAAACATGTGTCTATGCTTGGACAGGTGCTTGAATACCTGCTTTAGAGAAAAACAGTTACAATGGCATAAACTTTATATGACTACCCCACCTGGGGGCTCCAGGAACATGCTGTGCATTCAGTAGGGAACAGTTCTCATTACTTCTGCAACTGGTTCCAGTTGGAGTACCAGTTAGAGCTGCAAACTAACATTATTTTAACTTACTAGCTTTTTCTTGATGAGTTTTTAAAGTGTCACGCCAGCATGAGCTGACGATTTTTTGCCTCTCTAAAAGTCAACTGCATTTTCAGTGCCCACAGGAAGGGGTCTGGCTGGACACAGGTAGGGGTTTAGAGGGAAACTCCTAGACAGTCTTGGATTAGCTCAGCAGGTTTAAAAATGTTAGGTGAGAGAGTTAGCCTGAGCTGCAGTTCAGGCTGGGACCAGACTCATCCAGGAGATGCTTCCCCCTTCCTCCGTCTAAAGCAAGGGGCATGTTCACAGCTTTGGAAAGGGCTGGGGAGCAGGGGAAGCAAGGCTTTCTACAGTCGTAGTAGAGCCACTCCAACCAAACAGCACAGCTTTGCTTTCTGGAGGCTTTTTCAGATGCAACGGGTAGGACTGGGAGGAAATCAGGGCCAGGATGCAGATGTTGCGATCGCATGGAGAGATACCTGTTGTGTAACAGGCATCGGATGGGAGGAAGCAACCTAATTACATTGCTGCTCTTGTGCCTCTGTGCATCTCTTTATCAGCAATAGATGCCTGGGACTCTTCCTCATGTGTGAGATGAGATGAGATGAGATGAGATGAGATGAGATGAGATGAGACGAGATGAGACATATGAGATGAGATGAGATGAGACGAGATGAGACGTACCTGATGCCATATACATGGAGATGCTCCTCAGGCAGCTCTAGGAATGTCACCAACCACTGAGAGCACAGGGGAGGACAGGGCAGGGCAGGGTGGGTGGGCAGAGCAGGAGGGAAGCAGAGCGGGAAAGTTTTCCTCCCCGGTAAGGCTACAAATTACTTCCGTAATCATGAGAATGGATATTTGGGCTCCTCCAGACTGAAACACCTGCATCTTTTGGCCTCGGTTGCTCAGCGGGATACCCGAGAGCCCCGTGTCTAACAGCACCCATTGCCCCTTCTTTTCTCGGCCAGCTTGGCGGGTGCCGGCCCCAGCTCGCCCAGGGAGGGTTTGCCTCGCTCCGCAGCCTGGCGGGGCTGAGCTGCTCCTCCTCGCCCACAGGGCTGCCTGCAGTGAGCGGGCATGTGACGCGCAGCCCCGCTCCTCAGGCAGCTTGGGCATCCCTAGCACCACATCCCTCACCGTCCGGTTGTGTGCACATCGGCGCCGCCACCAGCTGGTTTCCAGCTGCATCCGACCTACATTTGCCGCCTTCTCGCTGCCACAGCTCCATTTTATTTAGAGCAACCTTGCTCCCCTAGTCTGACTGCAGACCCATCGGTGTGAAGGAGCTCGGTGTGAAAGGGGAAACAAAGGCTGCCGGCAACTCCTGCCGGCCCTCTTTGATGGGCTACCGTGGTACTCTTCTGTTCCTCAGAAAGTACTGACTAATCTGGAGCAAATAGATTCGCCCCACTCACCCGGCAAAGCAAACAACTGCTAAAGTATTTGGATGAGGAACTTGTTGGACAATGCACTGCAAGGGCATGGCTCATGAACCTGGTGTGGTGGTGCAGCACCCCCTGCTATCTGCAAATGTGACTGTGCTCTGCAAAGCTCACAGACCTATTGATGATGCTGTTTTCCAGACAGAGAAGATTTTTTTGAGGCTATAGACATACTTACTATTCATGCAAAACAAATCCCTGTGCTGTCATACTTAAAATCTTTGACTTGTTTTTTTCAGTAGTAGAATGTGCTGCTGAAATATTTATTTTTACTGTTTGCTTTGCCCTTGAACTACAAGGAAAAGGAGCTGAGTTTTACCTACAGCAGTCCGGAGATACTGCTGTAAACTTCTGCAAATCATAAAGCACACAGAAATTAATCCAGCCCTAAATGCCATTACAAATCCCCATTATTTGCAGCATGGGAATATCTACTTGCCTTTCAAAAGAGATGTGAGACTTTACAGATACACTAGGCAAAATTAATTTCTGAGGGAACTGAGCCCAGCAGAAGTCTTTCTAGTTGAAGTATGCAATCATATAATTTGCAGCCATGTATTGCACCATACGCAGCCAGTGCTTAACGTAAGTTGAGCATTATTTAGGTATTTCCATTAGGGGCAGTTTGAGAGACAGTATGCACTGAAGGTGACATATTTTTCTTTTAAAAGCCCCAGGGAAGTAGTCAACTCACTCTGGAGTGTTACCTTCACCTTGCCATCCCCAGCCAGGAAATTGGCAGTAACAAGCCTCATTGGCATGAACTGAGGTACGCCCATCCTGGGGTCTGCGTCAGGCTCCAGTGGAGCTCAGGGCCTCTCCTCAACCTCCCCAGTGGCCTCCCTTCCTTGCCAAGTTCCTCTTTATCAGCCCCATGGCTATACATCCCCACACCCACTCCACACATGCCGGGCCAGCCTTATCAGCAAGTGCAGCAGTCCCCCCGATAAGGCTACAAATCCCAAAGAGAGATGGAGAGGTGATAACGCCATGGCTTGGGTCATCTCCCCGCCCAGCTAGCTCATTCCTCCCCAAAGGGGCAGCCTTTCCCCAAACACCCACTGCTGGCTGACCAGACAGATCACCGGAGGTTCAGTCCCACACAAGGAAAGCCAGGTCCTTCAAACCTGTGCCATAGGACTATGCGCTCCCCAAAGACCAGCTCATGGGTGAACGCACAGGGAGGGGAAAAAAATTTAGTGACAGAGGACCTGGCAGGGTACAGCCATAAATGTCTGCTTGGTTGCCCGCGTGACAGCTGAAGATAAGCAGCCCTCCCTTTTCTCCCTGGCATTTGCCCCGCTGCCTTGCTGAGCCAGCCAGCGTTCTGGGAGCAGGCACTCTCCCTCCATCTCAGTGTTGTGTAACTCCCAGCAGAGCGGGGCTGCGATCTCCGCCGGGGCCCCTCTGCATCATTAGAATAATAAAACAGTACGGGAACAAGAGTTTCTCTCTTCCTTCTGGTGACAATTACTGTCATGCGCTCCACCACTGCATGCTCCCCCCCGCCCCCCCATTCCTAGCAAAGATTCTTAGCAAAGATCCTTAGCAAAGATGGTGAGTGCAGCTCGAGCTGGGCTGAGCCTAATTCTTTTAAAGACTAACTCAGCCTGGTAAGAGTGCCTGGGACAAAGCCTGCCCTGACAGCGTAATTAAAGAAGTACAAATTGTTTCTAAAACCACACGCTGGCAGAATTTTTACAATTAATGACCAGTTGTCACTGCTGGGGCTTGTCAGGGAGGAATCGCTCTCAACGCACCCGATCTGGGTCAGCAGCCCATCCATCGCCTCTCTGAGGACGGGAAAGCGAACAGGCACTGCCCCAATAAGCTGTTAATGACACCGTACGCATTACTGCAGATAACAAACATCTTGTTTCTAAGCAGAATTTTTGCCAGCTCGCTTTAACTTTCTAGGCTGTGATTAAACATAGAAAAACAGGGTGGTTACCTGGCCTACTTTTTTTCATTTTCCCTCTTCTCATGCATTTTTGATTGAAAAAATCTGCATGATAAAACAAGCATCTGTATGATCACAGAAAAAGTGTGATGAATGTAGGACAATATTATGTTAATGGTGCAACTTCTGAAATATTGGCAAGAAAAATAGTATGGTTAAGTGATCTATTTTTAAAAAAGCTGCTTGCTCTGGAATCTCAAGTACACATATATATATATCTCCCAAACTCCTCTGTGTACTGAAGAAGAAAGGATAGTAAATATTTTTATTTTAAAAAGCAATGTTACCATTGCGGTATCAATCAAATGCTAGGTAATTAAAAAAATATGCTGACATGCTCTGTCCTTTCCTTGCCCTGCTCTGCCTACATTTTTTAGCACATACAGTGCATCCACTTGAAAGCGTGGTGGATCCTTGCACACAGCAGGATTTTGCAGTCTCCTGCGGGACCCACCATGTTACAATAGCGTTCAAAGCTTTATAAGCTTCATTTAGTTTCAGCAAGCCTGTTGGAGCATTGTCTGTGCTTAAAGAGGCATTTAAAACTAAAGCGAAGCTTTGAAAGCTTCAGAGACAATGACGCTGGACTCCCTAAACCCATGAGTTCACTGCACGGTTTGAAGTGATGGCATCATGTAGGAAACATGACACGCTGCTCTGAGAGCCTGGCAGTACCTAGGCACAAAAGCGGGGGCAACGCAAAATCTGGGGCGCACATCAAGTTTCTACCACTGAAGGTCATGCCTGGACTGAGGAGAGGAAGAGCATTCTAAATTTTTTCCTGCCTTTGAGATTTGTACCTATGCATATTTACTCTCTTGTTCCATAATGATTTTTAAGCCATGGCTATGTGTATCTCTAAGCTGCTATGAATAAAAGAAAACAACAGCCAGAGCACACACAATAAAAACACGGGAATATGCAGCAGCCATGCCTCCATGAGATGTCCAGCTCTTGGTCTAAGTGGTTTGCACATCCCTGGACTGTGCAAAAGGCAGCATTTAATGCAGAACTACACTACCTACAAGCCAAGGGGAAGAGCAGTAACACAGGCATCAGCAAAACTGTGGTTTCCCGAACAGGCACTCATTTTGCAATGAACAACCCTGCTTGTCACCATTTCTAGGCAAGGGCATGCAATTTGTATAAACACAGTGAGAAACTGCATTGGTAACATCTCAAGGCAAGAGGAAAAGATCCTCTTGAGTCCCAAAAATAAGCATCCACCCTATCCATGGCACCTCGCTCAGGTGGTGAGGGTTACAGCTATTCTTGGATTGCAGTGGCACGAAGTCCCTGCTCCTGCCTTGTCAGGCTTCCCTGGCAAAAACCCTGGTGCTCTTGATCACCAGGGAATATGACAAGGAGAGGGAGACCCACACAAAAATAGCAATGATCCATGAAAAACAGCACCTTGTGGATCAAGTCAGGTACGGGATGCCCATAAGTAGATTGAAAGCACAGTCTGTAGCAAACAGGTGTAATAAATACCAGCTTTTTAAGAAGCCATGGTGCCTGAGCATGTTTAGAAATACAACAGTAAAATAGGATTTCACAGCATGACAAATGCTGCTCAGTAAAAGCTGGGCACACCTTGGCAGCACTTGGAGAGCCATGTCATGTCTTGCAGGCAGCATCTCATTTGTAAGACCAGTGTTTCACTGGGGCACAACTGCAGGCAAAGCTTGATGGGCTGGAAAAGGACATGGCGTGAGCCATGGCAGAGTTACCATGTGCTTTATTTTCAATTTTGATAGCTGTAGAAGGTTTTAATGGGGGTAAAATATAGTCTTATTTAACCTCAGTCCTCAGCCCACCAGAGCCGTTTTTCACTGCAACTGAAAATAATGAACATAAGCTAGTTGGAGGCAGACAATGGGCATGGGAAATTTGAGCTCAAAGGGCTGAAGCCTGGTCAAAGTATAAAGCAACCAGAATCAGTTTAGTACCACAGTATGTCAGAAAAAAAGTGTAGCTGTCAAGAATACAGCACTTCCACATGTGTGCAGATGCTCTTGAAGGATGAAAATACACTGATGACATTGAAAAAACATAGCACAAAAGTAGAACACGTTTCAAAATACACCCAAATTGGAAACACTACTGTTAGAAGCTTACTAAAACACAGTAAAATATTGCCGTAGCTCTTTTTTTTTTAAGTCCTGAAGTGTTACTATAACAAAAATAAACATGCTGATGAAATATAAGAGAAAAGCAATGCCAAACTCCTGGAGAAGTGAATGGCAAATTTGCCAGAGCTGTGCTTCCAAAACTGGCTGTGCAGCCCAGGATCCAGTGTTAATGGGTCACAGATGTTCTCCTTTTACAAAAAGAAGTTGAATGTGTTTATTTCTTTCATGGTGCCGGCCAGAGGGCAGTTAGGGGAGCAACTGGAAACCTGTGAGTTGCAGTTACTTGATTGAATAATCTGTTTGAAAAAAAGATGTTGCCATGCAAAATTATCCTCCCCCCTCCACCACCTCCCTGACAGTTTTGACAGCACGTAAGAGTTTCACTTCCATCCAAAACTTACAGGGGAATTTAGGTAACCCAGAACGACGTAATGGGCACAGTCTGTGAAATACCAGGGATTTTTCATGCCACAGTCCTAAGGCCACCTCTTTTTTTACTCCATCAAAGAACCCAGGGGTCTGGCTGCTGCCCAGCTCGGTGCCAGGGCATCAGGATGCATGCGCAGGTCAGGCTCTCCAACAGGAGCCAGGTTCCCTGCCTGCTGTGTGAGAGTTGCCATGAGGAGGGATCACCTCTGGGCATGGCCTGACTTCTCGGCTCACCTATCTGCAGACAACTTGTGTACCTGCAGCCACCAGTTTCTCACCAAGTGCCCTCTCCCAGTACCTAGCTCTTTCCTCCTTTAGGGAAAAGAAAAGCCACAGTATAACAAAGGAGAAAATAAATCCCTCCCTGAGGACAAGGGGTGCTATTACAAAGCCTTCCTGACCACCCCAAAGCATTGGCATTTAACAGCACTCATGTCAGGGCTGGTTTTAATGTGGGACGAGGAGAAGCACTGCCTTGCACCCAGGCTGCATGGGCAGCAGTGGCATGGGTGACAGGATACTTAGAGCAGTACAACTCAAACAACACGGGGAGAAGAAAGCTAATGGTTCCTATACTCAACCCACAGCATGAAGAGTCCTTTCTGGATACTTACACCACAGAGCAGTAAAATCCTAGGCAGGAGTTGAGTATCTCATGGCAGTCCTGCAATACAGGGTTCTGAGATCCTCTCCAGGGGCGCAGCTCCATCACCACTGAAGTTAAATGTCATGTGTGAATGCGGGACGCTTCTGCAGGGGTGGCAGGCATGGGTGCCCAGTTACAAACAAGCTTTCCTCCAAGGCACAAAACATCCATGAAACCCCACCCTGCTGACCTGGAACTGAGTGGTACCCACAGGACAGCTCAGCCAAGGGTGGGGAGGCAATGCCTTGGCCTGGGACAGAAGCCACATGACACCCCCCCACCTGAAATGGTCGGGTTGCTGAAGGAGTCTCTGCAGAAGCCCATGTCACATGGCAGACCCCAGAGCACTACGGGGATCAGGGAGGCCCAGGCTGTGCTGGGAAGAGCTGAAAGAGCAATTTTTTTCTCTTATTCGCATAGCCAGGAATCAGCCTAGATATTTACAACTTTCTAATCTACTTTCAAATGCTGCCTAGAAAAGCACTGCAGAAAAATCAGGTGATCTGGACATTTTGAAGACTTATTTTATTTCCCAGAGACCAATTTTAGGCTTGTTCATTTCTTTTCACAGAACATCTGCAACTCTCTGCAACTGTAATTCCTATCATTGTCTTTTGAAAATGACACTTGTACAGCCTCCTTCCAAATAATTGCAGGAACTTTCTGTTCATTACAGGAGCATATTTTCAATGCACAGGTCTTCACCTCACAGCACCTCTGCCCTTTCCCCAGGGATGTGCAAGCATTCAGCTGCTGTACTGACATCCCAAGGGCTGTGGCCCTTTGCTCACCAGCTACTCCCAGTGGCATGGCACTCACAGCTGGACAGGAAGCAGCACAGCTCCAGCACAGTCTGGATGAGAAGCCATGCATATCATCAGCCACAGGAGCTGGGTGCCTCATTCTTCGCCTGTTGTGCCAAAAATGTACTCGGCCAGGTGCCTGAAGGCCATGCAGGGCTGCTTTTCCAAACCTATTGTATATGCTGAGTGACATTCAAATGAAATGCAACTATGGTGCTCCTCTACAGGCCTTGATCCAAACATCAGACCTCTGAAAACAACACATCTGCCCTAGGAAATACATTTGGTTATTGTAATGAATTACATTTTTACATCCAAAATCTGTTTCGTTTCCAGCAAGAAATCAGAAGATGGCTAACATGAAATACTTAGATTCTGCCATAACAGCTATCTTGTGGCTGGATAAATGCACAAGGATATGGACTTTCTTTAGGATGCTGAAGACAGCCCTACAAATAGGTTAAAAATAATAAGTTGTGTTTCTATGTAAGACTGTTACCCTTTTACCATTCAGAACTCCAGCTTTGCTCTCAGCTTTCTGAAGCATTATTCCTTATGCTGCTGACTGCACACTTGCACTTACATGTTTTCTTATTTTTTGGCTCAGTGGAGCAAGCAGTCAGCTTTTCGCTCATTCCTGAGGGATATCAGGTTACAACGAATGTTGTTCTGCTATTGTATACTTACCCAGTGGTGTATTAAAAATGCATATTTTCCATTTGATTTTCTCCTTGCCAGAGTCAGGTTTAAGGCCACTTTTCTTCTCCCACTTGCTAGGTACTGTTAACAAGCTACTAGCTTATTCCCAGATGTAAAAAGGCAGGCAACAATACATGCTCTGTTTAACCCCAGCTGGGGATATAGTCCCTGCACCAGTTCATTTAAACTAAGGAAATTTACAGTGTATCTGTGCAGCTAAACTACTTTGAGTGTATTAATTTTTGGAGAAGTAGGAGAAAGATGTACATATGGAGGCTGCCTGGTGATGGGACAGCCTCCTGCAGCTGTGTGCATGGCACACGCTCACAGGGCAGGTCCCAGAGGGTCTCAAGTCCCTGCTGGTGGGTGCCATGTCCCCCCTCTGCCCTGCCCCTGGGCCAAATGGGAGCTGGCTGGCAAGTGAGAGGCCATGGATGAACACTGCTGCTGAAGCTCTGGGGCACCTTGAGGACCCTGTCACTCGCAGTTTTGTTCCAACTTTGAGATCAATTCAGTTATTAAAATTGAGCAGCAAATTCAAAACAAATACAGTCAGAAATACAGTGCAGGCTTGTTAGAGCTGTGTGCTGGAGCCACTAATATTGCTCGGTTTAGCAGTTTAATCCAAATCCCTGAAGAATAAAACCAGGATAGAATTCCATTGGATGGTTTGACTCCCCACAGGCATTATCCAGCACTGTTCCAGCAGCGCAGCCTGCGCCACCACACAGCTGCCCGGAGCCCTGCATCGGACACAATGAGAAGCCCAAATGCCACAGTGCCAACATCTGCCCATGTTTTCCCTTCCAGTGCTTCATGCTATGGAGGGCTGGTTCATCAACCCAACATTCCCAGGCTGAGGTACTGCAAACACATGGGGTAGCCTCAGTACCTTTCAAGCACATGGGGTAACCCCAGTACCTTGTTCTCAGTCTCCAAGCTCTTGAGGTCCAGGAGCACATATCTGTGCACTCATGAGAACAATAAAAAACCCAACTGACCTTTTTTTCTGGTTCACAATTAGGTTAAAGACTTTGAATAATTAAGTAGAACTGATGCTAAGAATATTCTTTTACAGGTATGCTAGAAACTGGTAGTATAAGAATCTCAAGAGGCAATTTAAGCACTATCACAATTCCCTGAAACACCAAGGGGAGGGATGCAACTGTTTTTCCTACAGCAAAAAAGGGTGAAAGGTTCAGCCTGAAAATACATTTGTGGTCTGGTAACTGCCACGTGTAAAGAGCATGAACTAGAGGATTACACAGACAGAGAGGGACAGTAAATCATACGGATGTAAAAGCATGTTACCACTCAAGCTAGAAATACTGCTTAAAGGAGTTATATTGTCTGTTGGCTTATTTAATTTGCTCTTAATTGAGCATATAGAGAAACAGATCACTACTCAATGCAGACTTCTGATTTGGTGCCTCACTGCTTGGATTTGTCTGTGGCCATACAATTATGGATGATCAAAATCGATTAAATGCATTCACTAAGTAATCACCTTAGAAACAGAAAATTTTTTTAAGAAGTCAAAAAAGTCAGAAGATGTTCTGAAATTATTAATTTTTTTTATATTTATATATTCTAGTATGACATACAATAGCAAGGACAGGCTGGTATTTCTAAAAGGTCAAATTTTTGTGCAAGTAACCAGAAAAACATGAAGTAAGATGAAAAAAACAGAATATTATATTCCACACGATTCACAGTCCCAAGAACCAGAGGTTAAGAGTTTGCATGGATATACTCTAACTCCACCCACAAAAGGACTTATGTTTTATACCAACTCATAAGTCTTCAGCTGGAGAGCTAAGCTATCCTCCTTAGCTTTATCCAAATCTAAGCATTCAATTCCACCCATTTGGGAAAAATTCAAGATTTTCTTTATTATACTTAGCATGATGAGCATGTGAAAACAGAGGATGCTTGATGCAACTTTCTCAAGGAAGAGTGGAAACTCACCTCTAAGTCTCCTGGGAAACACTCCCATTGCAATCAAGAGAACATAGGAAAACGCATAATGGACTAAACTTGAAACCTGGTTTGTTTCAATTTCTGCTTTAAGTAGTTGAAGGTTATGCATCCATCTTTCAAAAGCATTAAATGTGGATAAGACTGATTCTCAAACTGGAACAGGACATGAGACTGCTGTAAACTCCAAAACCAGTTATTCCAAAAAAAAATAATCTGCTTTACTGCTGATCTCTGTTGAGACCTCAGATTCTGTCCAATGTATTTCGGGCTCTAGAAACAGTAGTAAGAAAAATTATATTAATCTACTTTGCATATTTTTTTTCAGAACCAGGCTCAATTCTTCCTGCAGTAAAAGATGTTTTACAATCCTGCTGTCTTTAACAACAGAAAACTTAAGTGGAAAAAGACCCTCAAAAATCTCCCTTATGTATTTTAATCCATCTAGTAGCAAAGAGACGTGAGACTAACTTAGACAGATTTTCAGGCTCCCAGTGATTTCAGTAGAACTTGGTCTCCTGAAAAGCTCTGAAGAGATACAGATGCCCAAATGCCTCGCATGGCATTTAGCACAGCTGTACTCTGAACCCCCAGGGATGTCCAAGCAGATGCTGAAATATGCTCAATAACCTGCCTGGGGGCCAGGAGCAAAAGATGCTGTATTGTGCTTAAAGCATGCCAGAAGACCTTCAGCTGAGAAACTGCACTGTGGGGTAAGATCTTT
>NW_008238448.1:6865206-6869665 GCF_000691975.1 Corvus brachyrhynchos | reverse complement strand
TAAGTAAAATGTAATTAATTTCAAGGAAAAAAATTAGCAATACTTGTTTATGGTGCATATGGAAAGATATGGCTGGTTCAGGCTGGTCCCTTCCATAGGCCAAGCTGCAACGCAACTGGACTTTAAGTGGCATTTGAAGCCACTTTTCCCACAAAAGCATATTTTCCACAAAAGCTTTTCAGTCTCGAAGCCACGTGATGCTGCAGAGAGGCTACTTTTCCCCACAGTGGGCTAAAGCTGCCTCTTGCATCTCATTTTGACACTGACAGCTGTTTCTGCAGCAAGACATTACAACACACGCAGAGTTCAAGGCTTGTTTGCTGAGTCTCTGCACCACTGACCTCTGAGCAATCACAAGTTTTCTTCAAGAGAAGCTCCACACTGTACCACAGACCACTGGGCTCTGCCTTGGCATCCAGTGCTGAGCTGTAAATGCAGGAAAGGCATCCTGGGGCTGAGCTGTAAATGCAAGGAAGCAATAAGAAGGGAAAGGCGAGATGCTCGATATCCAGCAGCATCCTGCATTACAGCCTCCCAGACCTGCTGCAGACAGCCCTACAGCAAAGTTATTCTGTTTTCATAAAAAATCAGGTGCAATTCAAGAAGCTTTAGCTGGAAGGTTAAGATGGAAGCCACATGCCAAGGAATTCTGGAGCACAAGCATCACAGATTTTTATCCCCAAAGCAAAAAGTAATGATTTAAACTCAAAAGGCAGAAAGGCGTGGAAGAACGAAATTGTAGGGGTGAAACCTTGAGCATCTTGGTAGAGGTGAATGGAGATAAGAATCCTGATTCCTTAGAGGCAAACAGGGTTCAAGCAAAAAGGGAATTTTACTAGGCTGAGTAGAGGATGCCTAAAAAGGAAATTATTTTCCTCCTTTTCATCGACAGAAAGATTGTTCCAGTGACAGAGTTACCATGGAAACCAATTTTGAGAATAACAAGAAAGCATTTATGGTACAGAGCTTATTTTAAAGGATGGTGAACCATCAGCATCCCATTCCCCTAACTGAACTGATAACCTGACCAGATGACCCAGAGAACTGAAATAACACATTTTAAAGTGGCATGGAATGGCACCGCTAAATGGAACAGCCACAGCTTCCCAGTGCTCTGTTTTTATGACCTTCAAAGCTATGGATATGGGTCTCAAAAGTTTCTCCCAGGACACAGCTTTAGCCAGGCTGACTGGCACCACATCTCTCAGCATGCGAAAGCTAGAGACAGGTGAGCACCTCTACTCAAGTTAGTTCATTCAGGCTGTCATTTTTTTCTGTCATTCAGTTCTACTGTGAAGGAGGTGGTTTTTCCCCTGGCAGACTGAAAATTCAGTTGTCAAATGCAAGGGCACAGGGGACTGGCTGAATCTAGGAGGGCAGCCTTCCTTTCAAGTCACAGATTCCACTCTTGCCTGTGGCTGCTGCAGACACTGGGGAAACTGAGAAATGCCTGCTACCCAAGGTAGCAGAGGGAGGAGGGATCCTTAGGGTCTCTCTCAACACCATGTTAAAATGTTGACTTCAGAGTAGAAGCCATGAGGCTTTTTTCTTCCACTCATCTTCAGTCTTTGGTCTGCTTTGCATTTACTTTATTTTTACTGCTTCTCCTTGCACTATGAAGGCTAAGGGATGGGAGGCAGGCCACAGACTTGAAAAGAGAAATACAGGAACATGAGCTCTAAAATAAAGGCAATAATGTTCCACTGACACTGCCACAAATATTTTTCATGCAAGGCTATCAAGAGCTTTCCAGCTTCCCAGACAGGAGGCTGTTCTCTGCACACAAGCAGCCAAGGAGCAGTATCTCTGCTCACAGCCACCCGCAGCACCGGAGAACAACCTCACTGCCCTGACTCCCGGGCCAGCCTCTAACGGCTCAAACCCGAGATAAGATGACACCTGTCAGGTGGAGCAAAGACAACAGGCAAACCCCAGGCTTGATGAGCAAACAGTCACTTCATCAGATCTTGATGCTTTTTGAAGTACCCAGAAATCAAGGAAGCTGTAAGGACTTTATTGCAGAAATGTTTCTTTTTCAAGAAGACTGAACCTTCTGAGCAGAATCACTCTGCTGGCTTCTTGGCAAAACTTCTTTCATTTTGGTAAAAGCTAAGGCCACATGTCCCACTGTCACTGCTGTTGTTCGTACAAGAGGTGACAGAACTGTGCAATGAGCATTGCCATGGTGTATGAAACTAAAGCCTCTGAAATATGTTACCTTGAAAAAAATTACATGATAGAGGAGACAGCTTGGCGTCAAAGGGTTTCTTTCAGTAACTCCATAATACACCTGTAAGCCTGGTTCTCTGATTTTTTTTATTTAATTGTAAATTATTGCTTACAATATTGCATACTAGTTTCTGATGTAAATGCACCTATATTAGAGTATGACTATTCACCACTCACTTGCCAAGATAAGCATTTGTTAGGGTAAATCTGTCAAAAATAAAGCTGTCTAGAAGAGCACAGAGGGGAACTGCTATCAAAGGTGGATCTAAGCATAGATCTTACTTGTGCTTTTTAAGCAGTGAACCCTCCTCCCTCTGGCCCTAATTCAGGATGGAGACATACTAGGCAACAACAGTAATAGTAAAAAGGCAAAAAAACCCTAGCATAAACTTGTTGCTATTGTTTTTTCTATCTGCTCACTGTCAAAAGCTGGATGATGCAATTGGCGAGTTGGTATAGAAAATCAAGTCAGGAATCAGTATTTTTCACTTATGGTTTTCTGATTTGGGATGTTGGTTCAGACAATGCCCACTCTGTTGGCTCAAGACTGACAAGGCAAAAATCTAAAAAGAACCAAAAAATTTGACATTAAATTCCCTTTTTTTCATTTCCTCATGTTCCTATCATCAGTCAAATTTGCCTATCAGTAAAGGCTGTTTAACAGGAAATTCTCTCTGCTCCAGTAACTAACATGAGCACTGAAGAAAGAGTAAGAATGAAAACACACAACCCCAAAATGCAGATTTAAATCATGCCTACTTGAAAGAGTGAAGCCGTATGTCCTACCCAGACATGCACGGTTCTCCTAGGTTTGTATAATCTTTTAATAATTTAAGCAGTTAACTGACAAGGAAAGGGCTCCTGGACTTTTTTGTTGTTGAATAAAAAGACAGCTTCAACAATGTGATACCCAATTGTGAACATAACATTTTAAATTGGAAGTTTTGATTGTGAATCTGTTTTCATTTTTACCACTTCCAATCCAAGGTCGGAATAGTAAACCAGCACTTCCATAACAGCTTAACTCGAAAGTACCAGAAAAAGTTGATGGATTCCAAAGATGGATTTGAAGCTGCTTTGTTCAATGTATCTGTTTGAAAAAAAATTACTCATTCACTGAACCTCTTATGGTAGTTACACCAGAAATGGAACACATCATCCAGGCTTCTTGCCTTTCACCAGATGATACAGAGACTGGTGTTCTGGAGCACACAGTACCATTTTCTTCAGTGTTATTTCTTACATATCCTTTTCAGACAGGTACAGCATCAATGGCCATGGGAATAACAAACAGGTCTGCTGCAGAGCCTTTTGATTTTTTTACTACTGATCTCAGGAGCTGACTGACTTTTAAAAACATAGTGAAGAGCATATTGCCTAGAATATATTTCAGGAGAGAAAAAAGCCCACAGAAGAATACAGTTTATTATGATGATTAATTGATGTCCATGC
Organism: Corvus brachyrhynchos; assembly: GCF_000691975.1. NCBI lineage: Eukaryota > Metazoa > Chordata > Aves > Passeriformes > Corvidae > Corvus > Corvus brachyrhynchos. The sequence continues at coordinate 6,865,984 of NW_008238448.1, read as the reverse complement.
AAAAAAATTAATCAAAAAGCATTTCTGCCACTGGGAGTGTCTTTGACCAAGTACAGCATAACAAGGAAAAAAAATACAATTCAATAGATAATTAATTTTTCTGAGAAACTGAAAACAAAGTATGAAAATTTGACTTTTATCTTCCTTGAAAAATCCTCCAAAATGCTAGGATCAGCCAGAGGCATTACTTTGCACGGCTAATAAAGATAATGCAAGAAAACATGTTATTTACTTTTTTACTCTCCTTTTTTTCTTAGCAGTAAAGGAAAGAGAGAAAACATGATCATTTTTCCCCACTGTAGCCTGCAAAAATGAGAAGAAATTTTTTTTTTGCATCTCAACATAAAAATCCCATCTCCAGAATGCCAGTGAGGTGCAGCCTGAAGGAAGATGACATGATCAAAAGTGTCCAGGGGAAGAGGGGGATTCCTGTATGACACAGCTTCAGTATGCAGGTGGTAACTCAGGCCCTTTTTAATTTAAACACAACTTCTTCCACCACTGGCTTTCTCTAGAAGCCGTAATTTTAAACAGCTTTTCCTTCTGAGCTTCAGCAGCAGCACAGCTGAAGTTCATCATCTCACCTGAAACAAGGTGCTCCTCCGACGGGTTACAGGATTTAATTTAGCACTGCTTGCCAGATCAGTACAGTTTTTTGGAAACAAAAGAATGGAGCATATTTTAAAATTAAGTTTTTCATCTGGAAAGGCTCATTGTTTCTCAGAATAACTTGAGTTTTTATCAAATACTGGAAACGGAAAATTGCCCAGCAGGTTTT
>NW_008238448.1:6820091-6865181 GCF_000691975.1 Corvus brachyrhynchos | reverse complement strand
ACATTTTTTTCAAAAGGCAGATTTTTCTAACTAGGTTAGGTATGACCCCCACATAGCATCAAAACTGTTCATTCATTTGTGATGCTTTGTAAGAGAGTCTGAAGTAACCCTGAGAAGTTCAGTGGGGCTTTTGGTGGTCTTCACAGATCTCTTTGCCTCCTGGTCTTCTTGACATGCAACCTTCCGTGCATACAGTTTAAAGAGACAAGTCCAACACAGAGATAGATGCTTCCCTTCCTGTATGCCTGTGCACTGGAAGGTGTGTGTGCTCCCAGCAGTGTCAGCAGGAGGAGGAGTAAGACAGACAACCATCTGTACAGACTGCAGTGCTTCACTTGTTCAGCCTACATGGTTTCTACAAGCAGATCTAAAAGGGAAATGACAGTGGAGGGGTGGGAGAGAACGCAAATAGGACAAGGAGAAAAAGAAGCTGAAGAGAAAGGCTATCCCTGCTGTGAAGGCAGACTCCTTATGCACAAGAACATTGACGCAGGAATTGTGTCTAGATGGCAGCTAACTGCTGCCATCATGGAAGAACCCAGTCATGTGTGTGACTCGTGATCAGACAAGGACTTCACTTGCTGAAGTCATCTGCTCCTTCCCACTGAAAGGATGCACACACCATCCCATCTCAGCCCCAGCAGTGCTGCCAGACCCTCACATAACACTCCACCACCATCTTTGACATCTTTCCTTCCTCCTCCCACCCCCAGCATGCTCTACCCCTTCTTGGGTCCCTAAAGTGTAGGTGGGGAAGGGAAAGCCTGCATTTATCAGGCAAGCAGCCAAACAGAACAGATAAATCATGAGCTTGTACCAAAGCCCCTCAGAGTAAACTTAGCTGAAATAACTGGATAATTTAAGAAGGCTGGGAGGGAAAAGGAGAGGATAAACAACAGAAAAATATGATCATACAAACCTCACCTCTACAACGAAAAAGGTGAAGATTAAGCACCAACCAGATCACCTGACTGGTGGAAATATGCCTGGGTGACAGAAGGACTCTCTAAGGAGCTCTTGCACTGAAGTTCTTAGTCACCATCACAAACTGGGTTCCGTTTCCCCTCATTCTCCCAAGAAGTTTCGGTCCACCTGTCACGTGATCACAGCATCACTGTGCCATTTCCGTCAGAGCTTGGATTTTCCCTTTTAAAACACCCCCAAACAACAATGACATTTTAGATGATGCATTAAGGAAAGGCTTAGCACCTGATTTGTCAAAACCTAAACCTTTGTGACTGTTAACACTCTGCAAGTACCATAAAGGGAATCCTAGAGTTGATGCTTGGTGTTCTACAGAGCATATGGACGGCAAGTTAAAAGACAAGGAAGAATGGGATGTTTCAGGGCAGATATCATCAGCAACTTTCTTTAAATGAGTAAGGTTTCCTAGTAGATCAGGTAGAAATAAGTATTTTCTGCTGTATCTATATTGTTTCACAGTGGCCAATCAACATCAGTCCCAAGATGCCCAGCAGGCTTGTCCAACACCTCAGCCTAGTATTGCAGAGATGAACTCCTAACGAGATTTTGAAAAGCTGGACCTGATACTGTTCTTGGTACTGTTCAGAGCTACAACTTTGATTTTCACCCATTGCACTAGTAAGTACTTTAATTATAAACCTGAATTGTAGTAAGGGCCTGACCTCCTGACTTAGCTGTAACAGTTGAAAACATTTACCTTACATGGGCAAAAAAACCTATAGGGCACAAGAAAAAAAGAGAAAAGAGGAAGACATATACATAAAATAGCTGTGACATAACCACAAGAATAACAGTGAAGTAAGCACTTAAACTCCATTGTTTTCTTGTTAGATTCTTTAGAAATATTTCAGATTCTGTCTCAGGAAAACTCTGAAAATACAAACTGGGACACACAATCAGCTTGAGGGTTTTTATTTTTGCTATAGGCTAATAGCAAAAAATTTCTCGGAAGGAAAATAATTTTAACAGTTACTGACTTTTAACTCAGCAGAATGCAAAAGTCTCAGCTTCTCCTAAAAAGTGAAGTGAACACACATCTCAAACCACACAATCCTACATGGTTTCATACTGTGGGATTTAGCAGTCTGCTGCATATCTTTTTAAGAAGAAAAGCTTCCAAAAGTGAGCAGATGCAGCAGTCTCAAAGTAACTTGGAATATACAAGATACACAAATTGTCTCTTTTTCTCTCAGAAAGGATCTGGCTTTGCTTTTCCTGTTGAAATTCACCTATGCTAAAAATCCAGAATCACAAAAAGGTAGCACAAAATAAACCTATTCCACTAGAAGAGTAAGAATCAGTTTCTGGTAATGCATCACCTCTTCCGTTGCTCTTTAGCTGAGAAATTTCTGTTCTGACTGTTCTAAAATTGTGTCCTTACAGAAGCAGACATATTCTCCCTCCAGGTTTGCTAACCAACACCGGGAGACAGAACAGAAAATAGAGTACAATTGTACATCTACATCTGTTCTGTACCTGTAAAACAAACCCAAAATTCTACAGAAAATTACATTGCTAGAAATTCCCTGCACTTGAACTACCGAAGTTTTGTGTCCAAAGCATAATGGCTGTGTTTGATATTTTTAAAGCCAGCTCATGCTGGCTGACTGTAGTATCTCTCGGCAAATCTACCTCAAGTACAGTTATTTAGATGGTATTTATTATATTTAGAGGTTTTATTACAGTCCACAGTGCTTTTACCCTACAGACAGGAAGCTACAACATTGCAGCTAAACTTACATAGCTGGTCATCTTCCTTTACCTCATGAATTTGGAAAGTAGCCAAAGCAGTAAAGTCAGTAAGAAACCTTCATCCCCAAAGGTACCAGAGGAAGTCTTGGTGCACAAGCTGCTACAGACCATAAATTACCTGAGGCACCTTGACAAGGAGAAGGTCAGCCACATGAAAGTGATTCTAACAGGCAAAACTTCATGTGCTCAATGTTCCTTCACACAAACAAGCCTTCTGAGTCATCATATAACTGTATGGCAGTTATATGTTCTTGAACACAGATGTGCCAAGGAGCTTCTCACACCTGTTAGGTAGTACAGAATACTCACAGAAAAATCCAAACATTTAGCAAAACCAAAAAAAGAGAGAGATCTCCCACAAAGAGCAAAAAAAGCTTGCCTCTTTACTGTTTCACAGTACAAAATCCAAGAGCAATCCAACCACCCAAGCTACAGGTGCATCAACAGTTTGGTTTGGCACCAGCAGGGAGCTTTGCTGCACAGCACCCCCTTCATGGGGCAAAAGCCAGGCCTGGGAATGAACACTCCAACACTGCACTCAGCTCAGTGCCACCTGCTTGCCTCATGCCTTCACCAGTCAGAAGCTGTACTCAATGTTCAATATTGGACATATTAGGAATAAAATCTTTCCAAACACATAAAAGGAAACATCTCCATTGCAATTTTAAGCATAGGGACATTTTACTACGTGCCAGGCATCCCATACATTTTCCTCAGGCAACAGATAGCTTGCTACACTACCTCTATGAGAGGAAAATCTTCTACCTGCTATCTTCCCAATAACTTTGCTGTCTTCATAGACATGAGATGACACTAGCCAGGGGCATACCTGAAATCCTTGGATTTTAACTGAACTGCACTGAACTGCTAGGCAACTTTTTAATTTGAAAGGTCACAGGAGACAGATTTCTGGGCATATCTCCAGCTAAATGCCACCTTTTCAGCAATGCTCTCTCATCAGATGTTACATAAAAGGCGACAGACACTTTTCAGTGATACCTTGCAGCAGGCCCACCAGCCTCTTAAAGGTAAACCTGAAATCCTTCAGAGCTGTACAGCAGAAATGCCATCTTGCAGTCCACAGCTGCGGAAGATGAACACCAGTCTCCACTGTCCACCTCTCTTGCTGTAGCCATGCACTGCTCAGAACTAGAAACCAGAAGCTGATACAACGTGAGGTGCTTTGGAAATTTCACCAAACAAAAATGAGGCGCTCTGAAATCTTACTATTTTCGCCGGCTGCACTTTTAGCCTGAAATTGAAAAAATGTGCATAACCCCAGAAATGCTCAATTTTGAACAGCAAATTGAATTCAGTCACTCACATCCCAGATAAACATCCTAAATCTCGGTGCACTGTGGTGTGAATGGATGGGTGCTCTTTGTTCCCACTTCTATGCAGATACACTCTTGACCAGAGAGCTTTCTCAGCATCAAATCCAATATATTTGCTGGAACAGATTCAGCTCTGTTGAACTAGTATTTTTCAACAACAAACAAAATTTTGTCACTAAACTTAAAAGCAGTACTAGGAACACAATAAAAAATTACCTGAAATCAGACCTCAGCCTTTCTACTGACCTCCTTACTGTCTCATTGTTTTCCATTAATGGATTATGCCTCTTTTCTATTTCATTGGTGAGACAAAGGAAAAATTAATCCCATTCCATACTGTCCTCTGTTATTCCCACTCCAAAGCCTTCAACATGTTTAAACATAAATCCTTGGAGCTTCTAGCTCTTAGTGCTTACTACTCCCAGTTAACCAAAAGAAGAGTTAAATCCAGTCTCAAGACTCTGTAATAATTATTCCCTAAAACCTCTGTCCATTCTGTCTCACAGAAGAAACCAAGGGATTTACTATCTACAGTAGAGTACAAGAAAAAAAATTGCAACAAATATTTTTAGAATTTTATTAACCTTAACAAAACCAGCAAATTAAATGGTGATCACCTGTTTGGAGAGGATTCGCATTGAAATGGCAGCTGTGAATATATAACAAACTATGTACAACTGTGTCAGTCATCAACTGAACACTAATCAATGTAATCCAAATCTTCTGGGATTCCAAAACCTTTATCAATTCTGCTCTCTTCAAATCCAAATTTACGCTTGGCCCAGGACTTTATTGAAAAGATGTTATCTGTAAACAGAATGGAGAACATTCATTTTGACTATTTAGGAAAGCATGAATTATAGTCTTGGCTCCAAAAAAAAATCCTTCCATTTGCAGTATCTCTTGTGTGTATGAAAAAGGTATATAGTGGGAAACATCATTATTACGTAGATTTAGAACAGAAAACACAAGGCTTTTGTTAATAACCTCCAAAAAAGAGGAAATCATTTACTTAGCAATGACTAAAATATGTTATCTTTATCTTTTCTTGCTCCTCTTTTACAAGGAGACTGAAAGCTACTATTACAGTGTAAGCCTGCTATAGTGATGAGGTAAGTGTGAATATGCATAGTGAGTATTTTATATGTCCTTCTTCAACTAGACACCTACTATGTGACTGTCTACAGCTACAAAAATTAGATTTAAATTAGCTGTCAGGTCCTTTCTAGTCCTGCGTGTTTGTTCAGACACTGTATATAAAGTTAAAAAAAAAAACTCAAGAAGCTTTAGTCAGCACTTCTCTTTTAGCGTCAGGTTATTATTTTAACATATACATTTTGTTCAATTTAACATAATTTTTCACTGCAGCATTTACTGAAACTCATTACGTCATTTTTAACACCCATAAACTGAAGCGTTCCTTAAGAGAGGAAATGTTCTCTGTCTCTGCACAGCTTAGAGATCTGTTTTTCTTTTCTTTAACTATCATACATTTGGTTTTAAAACTGTCTCTTCAAAAGAAAAATATGCTGCAGCATATAACCAAATTGTCTAATTAAATAGCAAAGTACTTCCCACAGACTGAGGCACAGTTCCTTTACCTCACTCGAGGCCTTGAGAACAGCCTGTCATCAACAGCAGAAAGCCCTGACAACTCCCAGAAGTTATTTTCAAATACATAATTTTATTTCCCCATATGGAGTAAACAACCCAGATATAAAATAATAGTCCAAAGACTAAGACAATGATATCCTGCTGCATTTGGCATAACCAATGATCAGCAGTCCATCAGCAGGAGATCTATTCTAGACAAAAAATTACGAACAATATTCTAAATAATTTAAAAAACCATAAGGACATATAAATAGCTTCCTCTGCAAAATGGGAATGAATACAGCAAAGCTAAGCAACAACAAAATTGAATTAAACTTCCATATAAATGTCATCACAGTAACATTCCTTAAAACTATGCATCATTTTACCTATCAAAACTGATCACTTAGTTTGAGAAATACCTACTTTGTATCAGCATCCATCACACGGTAGCAGCAATAAGATTCCACAAACCATCCTACTCTTTTGAAAGAAATGAACATTCAAAATAGAATTAAACTTTCTGAATACCTGGGCATCACCATTTCCAGTCTCTATTGCTTTCCTGATCTTACAAGATTTAATTCAGCCAAGGAAACAAGTTGCAGGATTTATACAGTGTGCAAGACAGCACCAGAAGGACAAATCTGTTATGGCATATGAAGTACATTCAGTAACTAAACTGGGAAGATGTATTTTTTTTGTTGAATCATAGTAGTTTTATAAGTAAAATAAATTTCTCTATGTTTCTATAAGTAAGGACTATCCCACATCAAGTCCTAATCAAATTTAACACTGAGTAGGTCTTTTACTGAAACTGCTCTAGTGTGAAGCTGTGTCGCTGCAATACACACCAGTCCATCTGTTGGCTGCCTCCTTAGCCACTTGGTTTGTTTGGCCTGAAACAAAGAAAAACACCAACAACAGTAAAAGCATACCTCACAGTAAAATCACCACATAGTTTCAAGGCACAGAGACTAGATTTTTATTGATGTCATTTTTAGGGAACCACATAATATGAGGAAGTTATTCTACTGCTTCCAAACACTTGCTATATACTTTTAAGGTTCCACCAAGCACAAAGCTAGGTTAAAAAGAAACAGGAGCAAAGAGCGTAAAAGATACCATATGATCAACTGTAAGTTTTTAAAGTGTATCTTAAAATAAAATAACCCCAGTTTGGCTTGCCTACGGGTTTAATTGTCTTCACCAAGATTAGAACTAGATATATGGCCTGAAGATACCAGAGATGGAAAATATTTCATAATCCTCTCTATACATAAGTAAACTATCACATAGGTATGCATGATGCTACATAGATAAGGGAAATGACAAGGCAGCAGTCTATCATATCAATCCAAAAGTTTATCATATGAACTTTTATAAATAGTTTATCATGTATCATTTGAGAACCCCTTCAATGAAATGAAGACAAAATAATGTTTCTGGCTATTAAACTTGGCTTACGTCCCTTAGCACCACTCCAGAACTAAACACATAATAGTAAATTACTGTTACTACAAACAGGTTTTGTACAGTTTCCATGAGACAAAACAATCAAGAAGAATTCCTTAGATCACCTTACTCCCAGTTACAGTAAGTACTGAATCGAATCAAGCAGGTTAGGTTGTAACGTGGGAATTTATCAGACTCATTCTGGTTCTCACGCCTACATGTAACTTAGTTATTCCCAGTTAGTCTTGTTAGTACTTGCATGATAATACTCATTTGAATGGTCAGCATGAAACTTGTCTCCAGGGTACTGAGATGTGAATATATGATCAGGTATCTACTGTTATACACACTACACTTTAAGCAACAATAAATTATGTTGAAAAATCGTCTGCTAGCACATACTCATTATTCCAACCTTAATACTCCTGTAACTGAAATGAAAAATGTTTACGTTGGAGTTATATGCTATTTCAAAACCAATATAAAATGGTTTCTAAAAATGGCCTACAATTAGAAAGTTTGGGCAGAGCACAAAGAAAAGCAAAAAAGATGGGCAAAAAAACGAGTGGGAGAGAAAATGGCATTTTTGTTTGCTTGCATGCATCAGAAATTCAAGTTGTTCCTAGCCTGAGAGAGATAATACTTATTTCCTTTGCTGAGTGCTTGCTGCCATCCCCACTTGTTCAGTTCCATGACTGGCAGCACTGACAATATACCTGCAGCTAATGGCATTTGGAACAGTACCTAACCTAACCCTACTTAAAGCAAGTCTGCAGAGTAAGAGCTTCCACTGGTCAAGACTTTAAATGTGTGAACTACAATACTTCCCTTAGCATTTTTCTGAAATTCTACAGTAAAACTTGACAGCTGTATTTGACTCCAAGTAATGAAGTTTGAAATGAAGTGGGGGAAATCAGGATGGCATTAAACTCCATGCATCCAGAGCAGTGAGGTGACAGCATCCCAGTGGTGGGTGAGCCAACCTATTCCACAGCACCTGCGAGGTCTCAGCAGAAAGCTCTGCTTTGCTGGAAGCAGCTGACCAGCACAACAGTGGCAGCATGGTGCACTGTCATGCTGCAAACACTGCTCATGTGTGTTAAAATATACATATGTGATCATGTGTTCTGAAAATGTGACTTCACACCTCTGTCAAAGAAAAGGCTGAAGTGACAGCAGACATAGGCTGGGCAACAAGTTAGAAGGGCAGTCATTGCCTATAACTGATTTGTGGCTAAAAAAGAAAATATGGTAGTGGCAGCAGGAAGCTACACTGGGGAAATCCCATTATAACATATAGATAGATAGACAGACAGACAGACATATAATCCCCACAATGTCTCACAGCTACAGGGGAACATTTAGCTATCTGAAGGCAAGATTTAAGTCCCTTGGGATCAGTCTTAAGTCTTGCTGATGATTCCACTGCATGATCTTGTGTGTCTGCTGTAAGCAATACCATGCCTGGAAGAGAAACAAGAGACAGGCTTTGGTAGCTATGGACCTGCATCTCCTGAAGACACCAGCCACATCTGCATCCTTGCCACCATCTTCCTCCAACTCCATCACAAGAACTGACAGAAATGAAGAAATCTGCACCTTCACTACATTCTGAAACTCTTTTTATAGTTGCTTGTTGGGACTTTCATTGGCTGCATCGTCTGTATGTATACACGTGTGGAGGATGAGGGAAAGCAGGAGTAGTAAAGCAGACACCCCCCAGACACACCTACTGTTATGTATGGGTGTAACTAACTCAGAGTCATGTTACTTCTGACTGCCTGTTCTCTAGCTCCAGGGGATCACAAAGCCGTGCTGGTTTTTAGACCGCACTGAAAAAGAAAGCTCAAAATCTAAGGACAGCAATAGCATGGGAACTCAAAAACACACACTCTAAAGCAGAATCAGGACACCAACTGTGCAAACTGTGAAATGGAGAAACTCAAACACAGCACTAAGGGCAGTTGGCTAATTGCCAAAACCACCACAACCACCGAGTCCCAAAGTTGGCTGGAGTCCTTCTGATTCTTCTGCTCACCAGAGCTGCTCTAACTGAACTCGATTTTTGGCAGCTACTAAATAGTGATCCAGTACTGAATCTACACAAAACAATGAAAGGCCAAATATGCAGTAGAGGTGAGCAATACAGAAGGCAACATCTTCCAGATGCTTCCAGATGTTCTCATTGCCATTAGGCTCTAGTTACAGTATGTATCTATACATCTACACATAGGCTGACAATATATGGGATTGCTGTCTGGAAGCAGCAAAACAATCCATTTGTTCTGGACATTACATATTTATTTCACCTATTTGTGTAACAAGGCCTCAAACAGACTTTCCCAGTCCCATGTCTGCAGGATACAAGTCATTTATTTAGCTGAAGCACATACCTGTATCCTCTGCAGACTAATTTCAGGCATTTTATATGAAAGAAAATGGAAGCTTGAATTTTGTCTCCAAAACTGAACAAAAGCAACCACTGTGTGTACAGCAATCCAAGGCCCAGAAGCAGCGAGACGTAAAGTGCTGGTCTGTTATGTCAGCAAAACACAGCTGGAAATATGCCCTTAACAGTGAAAGGATACAGGGCAGAGTTATTTCGACCGGTCCTCGTGAAAGTCTCTTTTTCCCCTCAGCCTTAGGTATCTCTGGAGAGCTGCAAGGAACTCAAAAAGCTCAGGTTCTGGGAGCTGAACCATTATCCCAAACATCTGTGATTGTCCTTATCACAGGGACAAACCCCTGTATCCCCACAGAGGAAAATAAAGGTATGGAAAGGAAGGTCCAGCTGCAGTAAATGTCTAAAAAGAAAGTGAGGGTGGGTTGGAATTATGCTTTTCAATGCAGGTAAGTGGCATTCTACCAGTGACCTGCAGGTATTTTGGAGCAGGCCAGGAGACAGAGGTGATAAAAAGGCACATGGACAGCTGTCAGAGGTGCACTGAGAAGCTTCTAAAGCAAATAGACAGCACCTGGTCAGGAGTCAAGGCCAGCAGCACAGAACATCAGCACAAGAGTGTTTCTAACAAATCTCAACAGGCATTATATATTGACTCAAATCATCATAAGGCCTCTATGTTTCTGATCTGACTCAGGAAGACCTACAGTCATTCTCAGCATATTGCAAAACTACAGCCTCCTCCTTCCTTTCTTCTTTCCTCCTTCCCCCAGATTCTCTCACTTTTTTCACTGGAAGGTGGAGATGGTTGGAATTAAAAGTCCTATTTGCATTCCAAAACTGAATGGCCAAGAGCTGTAGAAGTCTCAAATATTTCCACAGAGTGAAAAACAATTGTGACAGCAACAACCACTACCATTTCCTCACAAACATTTTCCAAACCTACTTTGGGTTCTTCCTAAAATCCTTTTTAAGTCTTGCACGTATCATTAAGGGAACACTAAGGATACAGTCATGGAACAGTACTCAAATTCAACCTGTAAAGGCAACATATAATAGTTCCAATAGCTATAGTAAAAGAAACAAACCAACAACAAACCAGCAGCCAGATCCAGCTCACAACCGCCTGAGCTGATAGACATGGACAAAGAGCTGTAGCTGTTTTTGATCTCCTAGATCCTACTCTGGCATTTTCTGGACAACTTTAAGGACTTCTAGCTCCAGGAACCTCTATTTCCCTAGAATAACAAAAGCTAATTGTAGTTATAAAGCTTACACACTACGGTGCCAGTTTTGACCTACCACAACTAGCGCCACAAGGAAATTGTATGGACTTCCTCACTTAAAAGGCACATGACTGCAGAGGGAATTAGCACCTTACCAAGGAGGCAGTCACCCATCAGCCTGTGGGGTGTTAGCAGATTAACGCAAAATACAACTGCAGTCTTCAGCATGTGGGTGAGGGAGTAATTTTACAGCATGGATTGCAATTCCTCTGCATGAAATGCAGGGAACAGCTGCAACTGTTCTCGGGGATGAGGGAGGATTATTAGCCCAAAGATTCCCAATCTCTCTTGTGAAATTGGTCAGGGTAAATTAAGTGCATTAGGTGGATCTGAATTCCCATAATAATTCTGCATTCGCTTAGACTGAATTCAAAGATGAAAAATGGCAACTACCACAGGAACTGTATGTGAACTTGAACCTCCCATGACTCTAATTATCCACTGCCTTCTGCAGAGAGTTATCCATTCTCCTGCACATAGGTTGCCCTTACTTTCCAGAAGCATTACCTTGCCATCATCACACTGTGACAGATTTGTTTCCCTACTTCTGCTGGCGCAGCATCACTACAATATCCCGTGATGCAGTTTCCAAAATTTTTCCCACTAATGAAAATATCTAATGCAAATAAAGATCCCATCTCCAAAGGCCAGGGTAGAAGGTGAGCGTAGAAATTCTACACCTGTCATCCACAGAAAGTACAAAAGGTTATTGCCTAGTAACTCCTACCCACATACCCATTCACAAACTGACTCCACAGACTCTGATCAAGAGCCTGTGGCTTGCCATTGGAGACTATTTATGGCAGTGATGTGATGAGGTGGCTTCTTAAGGTCCGTATTTGAGTATCCTCGAGAATAAGTAATCTACAACACTGTCAACAGGGTGAATTGCAATGTGGCAAGAAGAGCTTTAAAAGAATGTTTTGTAACCTTGTATTAGGCAGATACCTCCGCACTATTGGAAATCTTTATCCTCCCCCATGCTTCCCGAAGAGGCATTTCCTCTTAGAATAAAGAGCTGCCATGTAGAAAAGTGATAGCACATCAGAATTCTGTCAACTCCTTTGAATCCAAAATAACACATCACTCTTCCCCCACACTCCAATATCCCACACAACACTTTTCCTCATGATATTAATCAACAGGTCACAAAGCTTCAGAATTCATGACTAAATTTAAGTCAATGTGTAAATAAGAGTTCTCATTTAAATCAAAAACTCAACAGAACTTTTTATACTGACTTATTTTAGACTCTGAATAAAGTTTCAGCACTGCAAGAAAAACACTGACAATTATGAATGCTACCTACTGATCTACAACTATTTTGAAAAGCATAGAACACAATATAAGCTATTTGTGATAGAAAAATACTCAGGAATACTGATATAGTAATTAATTAAATCAGCATTTCTGCTGCAATACCTGTGTATATGTGCTTGAAAATAAACCTGAGCAAACAGATGCCACAGTACCAGACTTGTCTGCCTGGTGAGGCACAGTAAAGCTACTAAGAAGCTGATCCACATTGCCGAGAATATGCTTTTAAAGGGTCTGTGATCTTTGTCAAAGTGTTTGAAAAATGTGTCAAGTCTCATCAGCAAAAAGCTCCCTCTGTCCCATATGAAAAGGTCACACTGTCAAATTTCATCAGTATGTACACAGGGTTTCCTTGAAAAACGTCCAACAGAATTTGTCAGAATTGCTACCAAGAAATTCCTCTATGGAAGACATGTTCTTGCACTTAAGTTTACTATATTCATGTACCTACAGAAAAAGACCATTTACCTTTCAAGTATTGTACCCGAAAACTCACACTGAAATCTCAGCTGCATAACTAAAATACATCAATTTTCATCCAAAGACCACAGGGAAGCAAAGTGCTTCCAAAATATAAACAAGCACATCAACTTGATTCAGGGCTGAGTCAGGGCTCCCTGACACCACTCTGTTCTTCTTGCAGTGGACAACTCCTCTTTCCCCACTTCATTCGCTAATATATTCCACACCTTCAGCACAGTTATAGGAACTTGTACCCTTCTGAGCTGCTGAACTGTACTTCGGAAGGAGGCCCATCCCAGGACACCATGGGTTTTGGCCAGTTGTGGATTGCAGTCTGCTGTCACCTCACATGTCACAGAGAAGAGTCTGGAAGGCATCACAAGAAAGTCTCTGTAACCACAACTCAAGGCATGTTCAACTTTACCTATGGCATTTCTGAGACATTTGTTGCCTGTTTTTAAGGTTTCCAGTATTAAGCTTTTATAACCTTCCCAGGCAGTCTAATTCTATGTTTGATTATTGCTATCATTAGTTTTTCACTTAACTTTTTCTGGCCCTACAATTTAAGGCTATTACTTTTTGCCATCTTCTCCACGAACCTGAGTAACAGGCTGTTCCTTTTCTTTCCTTGAAGAGATACAGATATGCAAAACCCACCAGGAACAATCTTCTTTTGAGCCCTATTCTTGTAAAGTTTTTTGTCTCTTAGAATATGATTGCTCAATGTCCTTTTGCTCTGCTCTGAACACTTAGTTAGATCAATATACGAATGCTCTGAAATAAATCGGGTATATCCAGGTAGGATATCCAACACTGACACAGTGTTGTACAGATGAAGCCATGCTAAAGCCTTTAGTGCCACACTTTCTGCCTTGAGCAAAAAGATTATTTCATACATCTCATTGTTGGTTATACTTCTGCTTTGTATCTTAGTATGGGGATTTTTCCTGGCACAACGAAAATTCTTATCTTGTTAACTACTGTAACTCTGACATCTTTTTTCAAATCCTCCCCACTTAACCAGCTACCTCAGATCATTTGTGTAGCACAATATCCTTGAATACAGGTAACACCCTTGCGCTTGCTACTACTGAATGTTATCCAGTGTTTTTTAGACTATCTTTGCAATTTGTCATGATCATTTTGAAATCCCATTTTGTCCTTTTTCTGTGCAGTCTCTCCTAGTTTCATCATCTGCGAATGTAACAAAAGAACATCTTCTATTGTACTGTCCAGCTCATTAATACAACCACTGAGCAGATACACATACATGACAGACCATACTACAGAGCTTGATCAGTTCCACCTCCCTTTCTGATACTGAATTGCTCACAAACTATAAAGTACTTTGAGATTCACACTACTGCTGTTTCATCAGGATTGTATTTCCTTACTTTCCTTAAAACAGTATCATGCAAAACCAAGTCAAAACACCAAAGACAAACTTCCCCCAATCTACAAAGGTCTCTTTACAGTGGCAGAGAGAAACCCTCTGTGTTGTTCTAGGTGTTTCCCAATTGGTTTTCTGTTCTGAATTTTTCTCTGATATCCTGCTCTTTTCAGTGAAACTAGCTCATATGATGTTAAAGTGAGAAGAGAAGAAAAACCATTGGAAATACTGTCAAATGTGCCAACATTAGTCTTGCACTCATACAACCTGCCTTGCAAAAACTGCAGTTGAAGAGCACAGAACAAGGTATCTATATAAGGAATATACAGTCATAATCCCGATAAACCCATAAGATGGTAACATACCATCCCATAAAATATGGGAGATATCTTAACATATGAGATTGGCAATTCATTTTTTAAACAAGGCCAGGGAAGACCTCAATTTGACAGTCCTGCCTGTTAGCACTAAAGACAATGAACTAAAATCCACAATACCTTTCCTGACCTAATTTTGCATGTGAAAGTCATGAAAAGATATAGACCAGTACATTCCTTTGAATTTCACCACAACTTTATCAGAATGATCTGAATGAGTGCTACTATACACAACTACCCTAGCAGGTCTAACACCGGGAGACAGAAGCAAAATACTCATTCCACAAAAGCCTTTTTGTTTCGTATATAAATGGATCTATAGATTAGCTCGATTTGATGCTTTCATCAAGGGCTTTAAAACATTGTCAAATGGATTGCTACCAATTCATTCCTTAAATCAAGGAGTATCATAAATGTAGCCTTAAGTAGCCATTTTCCACATCACAAATTTTATCAAGTGTCTACCATTCCTAAACAGCTCAACAGCTTTTGCCATAAGGATTTACTGGCTCAGACAATAAAGCTATTCCCACATATTTCACCCATGAGCCCCTCACTCTACATATTTTTTCTGCCATTCCAATATAAACAAAAAAGAAACAAAATAGAGGAAAAGAACAAAACCATGTCTTGTGAGTGTTCTCATTTGATTTCAAGAAAAGGTACCTTGCCTGACTGCCAAATTTATTTAAGTAAGGTGTTTGTTACATATGTTATCTAAAGATTTGGTCCTCCAACTGCCTCCTTTCTGTGCGTCCAAGACAAGCCCCACCCACAAAACACAGCTTTTTGCTTAACTAGCTAAAATGCAGCTTCATTTTAAAGCAAGTTGGCTTAAGTTGACACTCCCTGAGAATAGTCTTGCTAGAAACTGACTGAGGTATAATAACACAAGTATGCATGCGTCCAAATATTTAGGACAGTTTTTCATTGCAGAGTAACCTCCTACCCAAAGACCAAACACAAACACAGAGAAATTCTCTGAAATGCAGAGAGTAAGGGCCTTTTGCTGAAAGCCAAATGACCCTTCTGGACTTAAGCTTTCCAGCTTCAGCCAACATCCCCACATTTCACTTTAAGCTTTGTGCCTTAGGGTATGTATGTACAAACACTTCTTAAGCTGCCCAGTTTGTCCCGGTGGCCCTTCACTCATCATTATTCACAGCTGTTACATTCTCCTTTCTTTCCTGCTGCTCACCCATTTACCTACTCCTGTTGCTCCCTCATTCAGTTTTTTCACATCCATTTTCTAAGAGTTCAACTCATTGCAGAGTTCATGAAAATGCCCTTATGAAAACTTGTCACCTGCTCAGTTGGTCAGAAGATCCCTGGTTGCTCTTCAGGGCAACTATCACACAACAGACAATTCTGTGAGGTACATGACAAATGACCACATGTATGAAAGTCTTGTGAAGAAGGCAGTGAAAGACTTCATTAGACAGATCTGCTGGATGGAAAGAGAGATTTCAAACACCTCAGGAGAGTCCGTCACAAGACACAGGCATCTCCACCATGAGTTCCTAACTTGATTTGACAACTTGCTTTTATCACTGGTGAACTTCAGCACCGGAATGAAGGGCCAAGGTGAGAACTGTTTAACTTGCTTTTGTCAGGGAAAGTCCTTAAACCACCACGTTACAGCCTCTGGTAATCACAGCCAGATTCTGTTTAGCAAGTGTTTCCTCTGTCAAAGGACCAGCCTTTTAAATAACCAAAATGCAAACAAGCCTCCCTTGATTTTCAAGTTTAAAAAAAAATGGAAGGGCTGAAGATAAAGGAGCAGATACACTGCTTGAACTTGCGATTCCATCTCGCATCCTATGATTACCAAAGGAGCTTGGATCAGTGATCCAGGTATACATTTGTAACTCCACTCATTAAGTACCCCGTTCCTTTTCTCAACTTTACTTAACACATAAGATTTTACCGTTACTATATGTAACTGTGTTTACATACAAGTACATTTATTATTCCTCACTCTTCCTAGAAACTAAGTTATGGTTCATTTGTGTAAGTTTGATTTATCTTTTAACGTAGTTTTTGAACAGGTAATTTAATTTGTCAACCTTCCAAATGGATGACAAGCCATTCCAAGAACAGTACAGGGTGTAGGGGAAGCAAAACTAAATTCTTAGTTTGATGCTGCAATTAGTTGAGAATTAGTGGAGTAAATGTGTCCTTTCATTACTGGTGCACATCTATATATACTCTGGTACTCCATGATGAAGGAGGAAAAAAAAGGGGTGCATGTGAGAGCTGTGTAGTTTTGCTTTGATTAGTAGCAGATAGCCTGCAAGTTACATACACGAACATCCATTGTCTATTTCCTGTCATATCCTCATCCAGATCCTCAGGAGATGAATGTAATAAATATACAATACTCTGTAAGATGAGACTAAGTAAAAAAAAGGAGTCCTTGCTTTTAAAACTATTATTTTTCTATGTACTTTTAAGCAAGTGTCTGGTTCACTCCAAAGAAAGCTTAGTTTAACCCACTAAGACTAACATAAGCGTGAGTGAAGACACAAGCCTAACATCGGCAGAATGACTAATTTCTAACTGCAGACCTTTGTTAAGGGCATTGCTGCACAAACTGCAAAAAGCACAGCTTGTCTCTCAGATGCCAGGTGCATATTTCATGGTCAGTAGCTAGGAAACATCCTCCTAATTGCAAACTGAACATACCACATCTAGAGGTGATTAAAAAAACATTGTCTCTATAGGCTTCGTCTGTACACTATTGATCTTGGTGGCACCTAGACCAGGCTTAAAATGATTTGTAGACATTCACTTTCCCAAGTGAAACATTACATTTTTAAAAACAGATACTTAATAGTTCATTAACTGATACTGCTGACAAGACTTTTTAGTTTAAATCACCTTTCTGATATGATTTCTGAACAACAATCTTTACCACAAAGTATAAAAGACAATCCATTAAATCCTTTTGTAAATTAGTGGCATTCTGACGGATTTCAAGCAAAACTGATGCAACTCATTTTAAAGTCTTTCCATTAGCCAGGATAGTCCAATCTTCATTTCATTTCTTCACCACTGTTTCCCTTCTGGGAACAGGGACTATTCCAGCACTAGTAAGAATCCCCCAAAGAATCTAACACTTGGTACTAAAGTTTTTGTAACATGAAGTACACCTGCATATGTAACGTATTTTCAAACTGATGTGAACATAAGAGAATAGCTGGGTGTATCAACAAAAAAAAACACCCCCAAAAAACAAATCCCCAAACTATGCACCCCACAAAATCCAGTAGCTAAATCAACATTAACTTTTCAGCATTCACCCTTCGGATATTAAGATGAATGAAAAAAACTGAACAATCCAGAACTATTTTCTCATACTGTCTGTATACCCTGACAATTCCTCAAAACAGTTTGTCAAGCTGAAATTTTCAGTGTTTGGAGACATCAGAATTAGAAATTTTTGAAGCACCTACAATGAAAAAAGATGTTTTCAAGTACGTATTACATATAGAACGACATTTTCATGGTATTCAGTAAAGTCTGGATGCTTTACCAAGATTTATTTTCACAGAATCATGTAAGTATTAGTTTTAGAAGATAATCCAACCCTGAATTGGACTGGTAGTGATGCCTCTGAGATCATACATTCAGAGAGTCAAAAGGATAACTATGTGGATATTTGTGGTTTGAAATCATGTCCATTTGAACCACTTGCCTCTCTTGTTACAGGATAAAAATAAACAGAGAGAACTAAAGTAAAAAGGTTGACACCAAAATTGCTACATGTGTTGTATCTGGTAAGTTTGCTAATTTCTGAGAAAACAATTTGCCTAGACATGTTCAGATCAGTGTTTTAAAGGTAAAAACCTAAGACATAAAAGTTATCAGTAACCAGACATTCTAAAAACATGCTAAATAAAAAAGGAATGCTGACAGGCAAGATCCCAGGCCCCATAAATATTAGCAATCATACCACACAGAAGTCACTTCAGTCAGTATGTAACTCTTTCTGAGAGCTGCCCTATCCAAAGGCACACAGTAACAAAGCATGGCTATTGTGGAAAAAAAAAAAGAAAGCAAAGGCCTGACAATGTTTTAATAAAGCATAAACCAACATTCTTCTTATTGCAGAGAAAAAACAAGACGTTTGAAATTCTAGAAATGTTTATTTTACAGTGAGCACTGAAAATGTTTAGCTGTTTCCAATTACAAGCTGACCAGCAACTCAAGAGTAAAGTCCCTATCATTTATACACTTATGTTACCAGGCAAACTTTTCTATAAAATTAATTATGAGAAAAATTTTATTAGCTCCCTAACACCTCTCTCTGGTGGGCAGAAAAAATTAAACTTATGCAGCAGGTTAATCTTGATGTTAGGTGGAGCTTTTTCTGTAGACTTCATGAAAATCTGCGTAAATTATGAACTATTGTAAGCTTGCATTCACCATGGCTTTGTCCTCTACCACAAGGTTTAGAGAGTCTAGCAGCATCACATGTATCCAGCTTTGCATACACGCATGCTATGTCACATAAGAGACAAATCTCTCTACAATGGCTGCTCTCCCATGAGAATATATTCCAGCCTACATAGACATGCCTCAAAGCTGAGAAACAATGATCCTGGCCTGCACCATTTGAAGCAGACCACAAGTTTAATAGGAAAGTATAAAATCCCACTAATTTATTTGTTTGGGTTTTTTTACTTCAGATGATTCTGGTCAGTTTTACTGCCTTTGAGAAAATAATTTATTACTCAATCCTAACTCACAGAAGGTGTCTTAAACAACATTACCAAGTGGCAAAGACCAGCTTCTGAACTGCAAAGGTCATTAGAAAAAAATCCACATATTTTGCTGTTCTAGACATATTTTTACAATACCATACCTGTAAAATGGAATTATCTGAGTATATCCACAAGACTAGACTATTACGTAGCTTCCTCTAGTGGTCAGTCCCTAAATCTTGCTGCTTCTGCTATTTACTCTAGTTACTTGTTACACTCAAATTCTGTGTTCAAATTCTGTAAATTTGAGAAGGCATTAAAATTTATACTGCAATGTACTTCTAATACAAAAGCCAAGGAAACTAAGCCACGACATAGAGCAAAACATTTGTTAGTGACACTAAAAGAATAAACAGTGAAGTCAGCAAAAATCAGAGTTATTATTTTAGTTTTCCCATTTGCTCCCTTGTGAATATGCATTATATTATATTTAGTTACATGGTCAAGCTTGACTTTCCCACCACGAGATTCAGGAAGCAAAGACAGATGTTCAGTTTTCAGCTGAGTCTTCAGATATTTGCTATGAATCATTCAAACATTTGTTTTGACCCTGAAAATGATATATATGTGTGTGTGTGTGCATGTGCACATTTTAATGAGGCTTACTGCTGTGCAAGTGGTTTGTTTCTGCAAAACTCCGCTGAGGGAGAGGGCAACTAAGAAGACACAGCAAAGCATTCACCAAATTTGAAGGCCACTGAGAACAGATGACAATTTGATATAGACCTAAAATACCACAAGAACCAAAGCAGCTCTCTGTGATATGGGATAAGAAATTACCATGGTGAAATTTTTTTACTGAGCATCAGAAAGATTTCCTTACAGGCTGAAGTCATTAAGGAAGAAGAGGGAAAACCCAAAGGTAGAAAGTGACAACTGCCTGTTACAAAATATATTTTACTGAACAATTCAACTCAAATAAAAGTGAGTGTTATTACATAACAGCCATCTCTGCCTCTAAAATAAGGTAGTCAAAAATCTGCTCAGGTGATTTAATTGAAAATAATTCCAAGGGTTATGTTATCTAAATTGTACAGAAGTAGAAAATCGTATCACCCATGTGCAGTTCGAAAATCTGTGAATGAGAAACTTTCATTATACGTTTTTTTTCCTGTGAAACAGCAGCAGCAACTTTTATGTCTAGCTGAATGCATTTCACTGCCTGAGATTCTTTATTGCCTTCTTACACTAAAACCCATAAATTCCTGCATCTTGTTTTGCCTTTGCACTTTTCTGCCCTCTGGAACCAAGATAAATGCCCCACTTTTTTTTTTCCCCCCCCCATTCCCTCTTTTCCATAAAGCCTGTCAACTTCCATTCAGTTTTGACAAAGACATTAACTCCCCAAAACTGACATCACCATTTATTCACTCATACATTGCCAGCAACAATGCACACTGCCAGTGCAACAATGACTGACAAAACATATAATGAAGCAGAAACTTTTTAAATTAAGTTCAAAGACAAATTAATTTTGAAACACTACTGCATCTTCTCCTGGGAATCCTACAGGTAGTTCAACAGTGCTAACCTCACCAAGTCCCTTAAATGTCCCATCACAAGAAATTCACACATAGCTTCCACACACTTGGACAAAAAAACCCAAACCCACAGCATACAGACAAAAGAGAAGGGCATGACTGAAGTAACCAAGTACTATATTTCCTTCTCTTTCTCTCTTTTCAGGAGACTAGTCTCCGCTTACTAATGCAGCTTGCCCTAGCATTCCAGCTGTGACTTACTCCCTCACGCCATACTTAGGAACGTGCTCATCGTGACTGTTTCAAAAGAGGCTCTCAAACCATTCTGTGCTTACTGTAGGGGTACCTCAGCATTACAATACCTGACACTACACATCTCTCTGCTGTTGGTATCTGCCTAACCTCATTCATTTTTACAGCTGGAATCAGCTGGAATGTGTCTTCTCCTCAGGAGAGCAGGCAGCGAGGGATTTACAGCACAGTAACTAACCTCAGGTCTCAAGTTTGCTTATTCCCTGGCATACCATTACATCCTTGGGGAAAGATAACAGCTGAAAAAAATGTCACAGCCCCTTAAAATAAATAATATCTGTCCAAATAGTGAGTGCTGCCAACTCTGTTTATGTTCCTGGCTTTCTCTCAGAACAGTTCTAAAGCTGTGGACTTTGTTAGTAGAATAAAGAAAGAGAAAAATTTAGCCACATCTCTTTTCAGAAAAAGTTCTGTGCCTGTTTCTCGTCACTCTGTAACAGCATTTTGGCATTACAGCAAACTGAATATGCAGTGGTGTTTGGGTAGCAATGTAAGAGCCTAATAAATAAAACATGAAAGCTGCAGTAGAGAAAATTCAATAAAATTTCATGCATGCTTTTCATTTTTCATGCTAAAGATCAGAATATTAAGTACATTTCAGTGCTAAATTCTGTATTACAGTTTCTCATCATTCCTTGTGTTCCATTAGAATTAGAAACTCACACTGAAAGCCAGCATGTCAGAGACAGTACAGTCAGTCAAGAGTGTGATAACGTGCTTTCATGTAAGTGACAATTAAGTGTCTCTAATGAAATGCTAATGTTTTAGATAGGCAAGACGAAGTAAGTAGAAAGATACCTGTCTTAACAGTATGGAACTGAAGGTAAACAGAAGCCAGAGACTCCTCTTCCTACACACATTCTAGGGTTTAGCACAAGTTATAGAATTAATATGGTTCTGGAAAGGATGATCCTGACATTAATCTAAAGCATCAGAGTATTTTAATTATAGGATCGTTTCTTAACAGCTGGCAGAGTAAATATCAATAAACCTCTTCATATATAATAGAACAGAACACGAAAAGAAATGGTCAGTGTACCTGTTTTGTGTGGCTCAGCTTTAAAAAGCAAAGCAGCTATTCTTTGACTAACCTCTGAATACCAGATTTTAAGCTAAAAAGTGCAGGCCTTTTCAGGCAAAAGATCACTTTAAACAATACACAACTTACGCATCTCTTCAACCACGTCTGGATCACATTCCCTGTATTTGTCTATTTCTGCCTTTAGCTGCTCTTTTCTCTGCCGAAGAGTAGCAAGTTCTTCCAGTAGAGCTGCACGCTCTGCCTGAGGATTCAAAGGATGTTGGGAGACACAAAAAAAAAATACAAACATTAAAAATAGTAATTATCACACAAAGTTTTTCAAAAAATAAAAACATGTAAATTTAAAAGCTGCTTTCACTACTGCTTTCTGTCTATGACCCACTTGAGCATTTTATTTTATTACACAGAATTCTCAGTGACACTAAATGATACCAAATACAAACTGGAAGGAAAAAAAATTAAGGCCAAAAATGGATCAACTAAAAAACAATCTTCTACGACCTATAAACTCAACATGGTTTAACGAACTCCAAAGATCTCTTAATTATTGGGCTTAAAGGTTAAGCAGCATTTAGGAGTGCTAGTCTTGTAATTAAAGATGGCATTACAGAAAAACCTACCATCCACCCTTCCACAAATTGAGATGCTGTGTATAAACACCCTCTGAATTTATTTGTCTTGTTTCTTTTTCCACACAATTTAAGAGCAATGGTCTCAAAAATAAATTCAGATATTTATGACATGGTAGTCTTTGTTGGGATTGTACATAATATTGACCTCAGAGATTCTATCGATCAATAAAAGTCTGCAGACACTGACTCAACATAAGCTCTCCCACAGCCAACTCAGCACATACTTCTAATTCAGTCTGTAGTTACACACAAACACTGGAACTGGCTGATATTCAAGTAACTCAAGCTAGGGTAGCCTAGAAGAGCCACACAGTTTGTAAACCATCAGGATTTTACCAATGGCAAACTCCATGGTAACCCAGCAGTCTGAGGTGTTTGTGGATTTGGGGATTTGTTTATGGCTGTTGGTATTTTTTTTCCCCCCCAAACTTCCATATTCCCAGTGCTTTTGCCATCAGTTTGGATTCAGAATGGAAATCAAAAGTTTCCAGATGCTGAGGTATGCAGGTGAGATGCTTGGAGACCTACACTGCAATCTAGATTTTTTAGGACTTCCTCCTGATACATAATCAGGAACCAAGATGCTGGAAACATCAGCCAGAACAGGATTTCCAGACCAATAGCTTTCTGTAGGGCAGGCCACATGCTGGAGAAGCCCAAGGCTGAAACAGTTTGTTTGGAAACACGACAAGCACAACTATGTGAGAAACCTGCCTGTGATTACAGTCCATTGCAAATGAATGAATAAAGAATCCCCATTAAAGATACTGGCAAAAAGCAGATTTTAATTGAATTTGTGTAACTGCAACTTTAACAGACTTCGATGGAAAGGTTCACTCTATTCCTTACTAGATAAATGAAACATGCATAGGAAAAACCTACAGTGTTTCTACAAAACAGTTGGGATTCAAAGATTTGGCACTTTCCTGCAAAATTCAATTCCTCCTGAAAGCTTCTGGCTGTCCCTGTTTTATTGGAGGTTTAAATCACTTTAGACTGAGCATCTCAGTGCAAGTCAGCAACTTAGAATACCATATGAAGTATTTCTAACTAGTATGTTGGTTATGATAAAGGTGAAGCCTAGATATTTTTTTGCAGTGTTAACAGCTTCAGCATGCAAAGAGCACTGGGCTTACCTAAATTACTGTTCTGAGCAGGTGTAACAGCTTCAGCATGCAAAGAGCACTGGGCTTACACACCTGCTCAGAACAGTAATTTAGGTATCTATATTACAAATATGTTGAAAAAAACCCAAAGCAACATTTAAGTTTGTAGCTACTAGATTTGGCAGTTCAGCAACTATGGGCAACTTTGGTACACACCTCTGGGTAGTTCAAGTTTTAAGACAGATTGAAATCTGAAAACACCTGGAAGTACTACATTAGTATTTACAAGAAGTACATACATGCAGCGCTATTTCCTTGTAGGGTTACCTCCCCCCAAAGCAACTTACAGTATCTTCACGTCCAATTTTTGATTTCTCAATGCTTTTTTGTAAAGCCTCTTTTTTCTGACTGCTTTCAGCAAACTGATAAAGAAAACAAAGAACAAAAATCAAACTTTTTCAGTAACATATTAAACATAGCTATAAAATGTGCATACATATTAATGTCTTTAAATAAGTGGATATATCTTTTTAAAATACATGTATTACTTATGTAATAAAAATATACACAAAATAAATACAAAAGTACCCAAATATAAATCTGAGGTTCTGAACCCCAGAGAAGAATTATAGGAAGCAATTTCAAGTCTAAGAAATTTTCACTCCCGGGGCACATAATCTTGTTATATACTGCATGTTCAGCATGGGACTAAAATCCTGTTTCATAACATAATCTGGCATCTCTACGCAAAGGACTCCATAACATGGAGGCTTTGGATTTGATGATTTCCTTTGGTCCTTTTCCAGCTGTCCCTATTCAACGGAAGCAGTGACAAAAACTGTAGCAGGTCCACCTGCTCAGCTGCGGATAGCAGTGTTCCTAAAATCTGGTATGCCACTGGCACTGCCCCAATCCCTTTTACATGCTGATGAACTGAAGCCTCTGTTCAAAGGCATGTAAAGCTGTGGCCCTCTTTTACTGTGTGGCCCTTGCACTGCTAGACCTCACAGAGCTCCCTTCCTTCAGGCCTGAGGCACAGGAATCTCACGGGGCTGGTGTGAATACTCCTTCCATTTTCCTGTTACTTCAGGAGAAATAATTTGCCAAGAGAGATCTCTCTCCATTAACCTGCCACCCATCTTGAACCAGGCCTTTCCAGCTTAGTTGGCAGTTTTCCAGAGATACTTTGGAAACTCTTAAGCTGAGCAGGAGTGTGACTCAACCCTCAAGGACACCATGTTCAGCATCAGACAAAGCACCTCGAAATATTAAATGAGATGAAAGAGAATGAAAACAAAATTTTAATAAAACATAGTTTGAAAACCTTTTACTGCTTTGAAATCAACACAAAAGAAAAAAAAAGAAAAAAGGAAAAAAGAAAAAGAAACAACAGCACACTTTCTAAGTACTTCTTGTTTTAGTTTTAAAATGCTCTGAGCACCAATCCGTATATCAGACTGACTGTGAAAAGAACAGCTGTCAGGTCAGGTTTTACTCTGCCCTACCCCAAAATCCCCCACATGAAGCCTCCACTTCTACATTCCCTTTCTCACTGAGGATCCCACTGAGTACAAAAGCATTCCCAGATATTTCTTGCAATCCCCAACCTTGATAATTTAACCATATCGTTTATATTGTGTAACTGATAAAAACGCATTCATACAACACGAACTGAACTGTTCTGGAGCTCTAATCACTTCTCAATTTCTATTTAAACTAACGTTTGGTCCATATTTTCAGAAACACGTATTAAATATAAATGCATGATAGACATCAGGCAGTGCTTACTGCCAAGTTTTGGAGATCAGCTGTAACAGTAAAAAGAAAATATTGGTGGTCCACAGAGATCAGGATACAGTCTAACTGCAGCTCACGGGGTTTAGTGGTTCCTTTCATAGCTTGATTTTTTAAAATAATTACTCCGTGTTCATGCACGTGTGAGCATGCATACAGACAAAGTCTCCTTTCTAAAAGAACGTTTTAGTTTTCTTCGATTTATACAGGAATTATACTAATGGTAAGACATAATTTGAGGAAAAATATGTCCAGCTGTTTACTTGCTGCTCTCAGTGCGAGTAACCACAGAGGCAGCATGGGTTTCACTATGTGGCTTGCAGTACACCAACATCTTAATTTTGGCGGATAGTCAAAGAGTACTCCTTCCACAAAATACTTAAAATAGTAGGTGTGTTAGTCCCCACAGGATGGCATACTAAACAGAGGTATACAGTTCAGAAGAGGGTAAGTACTTAGACGCAGTTTGCAGTTCACAAAGTCCAGGGAAGACAAACCCCAGACCATGTCATTTGGCATCTCTGGACACAGGATTTTTCTGGAACAAAACTGGCAGAGGAGGTAGAGAAGGCAAGGAGCTTATCTAGACCCTTATACTGCAAGTGCAAAGAAGCCAATGCTCTCTGCAAGAGGTCACAAAAGGTGTCACTTTCTCTGTTTTTTTCATACTCATTAAGTTCTTAAGGAATGTTTCTGCTCTCTCTAAAATGGATGTACAAAAGGAGCCCTCCAGGCAATGCAAATCATAAAAGCACCTAATAAGGCATCTTATCATTTTCTTGGTCCTCTATATTCCACATCATTTAATAATGAAAGAGACACTAATGACAAACTGTGGGAGATAAAGCAATTTCTTCAATTCTGTCCTACACAACATGCAAGGTTGCCATGCCATGAGGTTAGAAGACCCTCCTTTGCCTAAAAGCAAAGATGATTTTTACACAATCATATTTGAGACATTGCTTTCTTCACTCACAGATTTTAATTTCTTGGGTGTTTTCGGATTTTTTAATTATTCACATAACCAAAAAATTTACAAAATAAAATGACATCTCAGCTCTGTGCATTATTTAGAAGTCACAGTGGCTATCCCCATGACAACAAATAAAAGATGAGGAAAGGAATAGCAGAAGGAAGAAAGCTATTGAAAAAATCCTAACATAGGACAAGGATTCAAAGGGTGAGGAACAGATGGCCAGGGTCTGTGCAAAGAATCCATGACTATGGGGGAAGCAGAAAGGCTTGGATAGAGAGGTGGGAACACAGCTGAAAATAACTATAATGAAAGAAGGGAAGACAGTCAGCAAGGATAAAGGAGTCGGAAAAAGGATGAACACAGATGATATAATACTTAATTGAAAGGTAAGTGTAAATGGCAAATGACAGGTTCTAGGGCATAAAAAGAAAAAAAAAAAGCAGAATTTACAAACATTGTGTATGTATGATAGCAGAGGGTCACATCTGGACAGTGACTTACTTTCCCACACACCAGCTGTAGAAAAGCCCGATTGCAAAGAAGCACAGTAGCAGATGGAGTATTTCAATCCTTGGAGCAACCTTGGGGACGTCTTTCAGGGGAACTGGCAAACAATTTCGCAAGGAACATTAACCACTCTCAGAGAAATCTGACTCCTGCCAACAGCAGTGAGACCCATCCAGAGAAAATGATACTGTCTCCCCTCTATGTTTCTTGAGAGAGATGTCTGGGCTGACACAGGACCAAGTGCACTTCTGCCACAAGTGTAACTGACCAGGTGTGGAAAAGAAGTACAGAGAGAGTCTACTCCACCACAAAGTTTCATTCCAATCTGACTGCTCTGAATCAGCACATGATTAAGCAAGATGCAAGAAAGCAGCAAAAACATCATCTAGGTGAAAGAAGGAGGAGAGGAGACTAAATAATTCAAAATTAATAAGTTAAAAATGTTCTCCACAAGAGCATTTCATGTTTTCAAAACACAGTGGGAGCCTGCAAGAAGATAGTTTAATGAAGAAAATAACTAGCATCTATAAAACAGGAGAGTTGGGGAACAATTTCTTTAATTTTACAGACCAGCCTGATCAATTAAATGACCACTACCCTTAGATATTAATTCAATCCAAAGTCCCTCAAAGGGATGATTTTTCTTACTCTGCAAAGGTCTCACAACGCTAAGCTAAACATTTGTGCAGCAGTTTGGGTGTGCAAAGTGCTACGTGCTGATAACCATCAGTTCCATCACAGAACTTGGGGTCTGGTTTGTATCAAAGGACACAGATTAGACGTACACACATAATTTATAATCTAGTATGATTGCATTAATACCAGGGATCCACTTCAGCAAGCCACTGATGTACACCTGGAAGAGGAACACTTAACCCCCAACAAACAACAGCAGCAGGTTTCAGTTCCATTCCATGTCAAAACCTGCCTGATAAGACTTTTATTCTAGAATAAAAAAAATACGTTGTTTTTTTCCTCCGGCAAAAGTTTTTGTTGGTCCTATGCCTTCTGGTTCCGTTTTTAACCACTCTAACCACCAGTATCCCACAAACATGTAGCTTGTCTCACCAGCATATTAAAATATCTGCAAACCTAGTGTAAGCCATGCAAACCCGGCCCCTGAGTATGTTCACTGGGCAAGAATCAAGCCAAGGTCTCACATGCTAACCACCAAGAGTGCTCACAGCTGTTAGCCCACTATCATTATGGTCTGAAAGAGAAATAGCATCCATTTCGTTTTCTTCTGGCCAAACACTCAACCAAAAATGGTATTAAAAATGACTGCTCTTGTGAGCACCACTCACTGTGGCACTACAGAAGAATTAAAGACACATATTTTTTAATTATTTCTAACTTGCAAAGTTATTTGCTGTGGGTTTGAAGCTCGCTGTGCTTTATTTCAGTAAAATGCAAAGCTAGTTTGCTTTTGGCTTAAACAAAAGCAGTTCAAGAGGTTTAGGGTAACATTTGCAGTAGATAGGTGTATTTCTTTTCTATGTGAAAACGAACTCACTACTGAAAAACTTAAGTGGAATTGACAGAAGGCATGGAGAGAAAGTACTTCAAAGCATTCCTCTAGATTTTAAAGAGAGATAACGAAAAATTGAAGCCAAAAAACAGACTAATAATATATAGAGAGGAAAAATATAGATTAACAAAGAACAATCTGAAAATACTGAAAACAGACCTGTTGTGTTGAAAGAAAGGCAAAGAACATTATACTGAAAGAAACCACTTAACAATTAGTGTTGACTAAAACTTAAAGAGGAAGAAAAATCCCAAAGGGCAGCACATTGAAGGGCAGAACTGCTTTCTAAAGTACTACACTAAGCAAGCATTCAGCCACTCAAGTCACATATCCATACTTCCCAGGGTTTCCAAATACACACAAGCAAACTTTGCAGCCAGCTAATTACAGTCACAGCAGCATGGAGAGCACTGTGACCTGCAGTACTGTGGCTTCTGCTCTGATCTCAGGATGTCACGTACCACTCATGAAATGCTGTTTCTCCATATAATCCACCCAGTCAACTGAACTATAGTAGAAGCAGCCACCACTGGGACTTCAGTCAGGAATGTGATAAACTCTTAGTGAGGCACAAACAGCAAACATACACTCACTACATAAATACAATTAAGATCTATTATTTTTATCTTTTAACATTTGTGAAAGGAAGATAAAGCAGCATGCAAGATCTTACCCTGAGTCACTCGAAGTCATTTCAGCAATATGAAGTAGGGATTTGTGTTTGGTGGGACTTAGAAGGAGCAACTTGGAGACTCCAATACTTCAGGAAATATAGGTAAGAACAAGAGTAGAGATCAAAGCAAGATAGAGTAAGAATTTTTAACTCCTGAACTGAAGAATAAACAAGATTTTTTCAGCAAGAGAACACCATAAAATGGAAAGAAAACAGACTGTAGAAAAAAATCTTGGAATAGTTAGGGCCCGCCACATTTCTGTATTCATAAGAACCTTTTTTTTTTTTAAATACTGCAATATAGGCATACTGGGAAAATGTTCAATCCAACAACTCTCTTCTCTTTATGCATGATACAAATTTGACAATTTAACCATAAAAAGATTACCTAATTTTTAATGCAATCTTTGAAAGTGTCAATTCAAAAACTTGGGAGAAGATGGGGAATAAACTAGATTCCTTGATCAAGGGAAGGTCTTCCTCCTGACACTCATTTACCCTGATCTCAGAGACCCCTGAGGCTGGTCTTATTAGTGAAGACTGATGCGAAGAAGGCATTCAGTAGCTCTGCCTTCTCTGCATTCTCTGATACCAGGGTCCCCCCTTCATTTACTAATGGGCCCACATTATCCTCTGTTTTTTACATATTTGAAATACCTCTTTCTGTCATCCTTGACATCCTTGGCCAGATCTAATTTTAGATGCGCCTTGGTCTATCAAGTCTCATTTCTATTTCTCCTGACCACCTCTCAATACTCACTCCAAGTGGCCTAGCCTTGCTTCTGTCTCCTCCTTTTGCTTTTACTTGAGTAACAACAGGAGTTCTTTATTCATCCATGGAGGTTTCTTGTGCCCTTGGCGTGACTTTCTCCTCACTGGGATGCATTCACTATTCTTGAGCCAGCAGGAAGTGAGCCTTGCTCATCAACCAACTCTCCTGGACCCCTCTTCCCTGCAGAGCCTGGCTCCAATGGGATTCTTCCAAGAATATCCCTAAAGAAGCTAAAGTTAGCTCAGCTGAAGTTCATGGTCATCATCTTGCTTGCTGTCCTGCTACCTCTTCACCCGACACTGAACTCTACAATCTCATGGTCAGTACAGCCAAGGCTGCCCCAACCTTCACATCCCCAACACGACTTCCTTGTCGGTTAGTATGAGGTCAAGCAACACACCATTCCTTGTGGGATCCTCTACTACCTGTGAAAGGTAGTTACTGTCAATGCTTTCCAGGAACCTCCCGGCCTGCTTGCGCATTGCTGTACAGCTTCTCCAGCAGATGTCAGGGTACTTAAAATTCCCCCACAAGAACCAGGGCCTGTGACTTTGAGACTTGCTTCCAGTTGCTTGTAGAAGGCCTCACCCACTTCCTCCCCTTGATCAGGCAGTCTGTAGCACATACCCACAATAGCGTCACTCTTTCTTCTCTTCCCTTTTATCCTGACCCACAAGCTCTTGACTCGCTCATCATGCTCATCAAGACAGAGCTGAGTACATTCCCTTCCCCCCATAACACATGGCATTTGCTATTCAAAATGAAAGGATGGTGCACTACTTAAGCAAATAACACTCACTCCAAAACACCATACTACTAATCCTGCCAAGGTGCAAGTTCTGTCTTTTTGAAGAAGTACCAAAGAGGTACCAAGTGGGAATTTTTTAGGTTAGCACTGTAACATGTCAGTGATTAAAAGGAAGTATCAGACACTCACGCTAAGTAAGTGAAGGTTTTTTCCAAGGGACTAAACTGAAAAAATATCTGACTCTCCATACAACTGTTTGACAAAGCACTACAAAGACTCTCAAAACTAGTAATTCTGAAGTTAGATCTCTTCACTCATAAGCAATATTTATATGTTTTGCTAGAGAATTCATGTGGGTAATACTGATTTACTTGCCCCTCCCACAAACAATTCATTTTGCATTTCAAGACTAAATTTAGACCTATAATCCTGATTTGCTTAACATGCTAACAGATGAGAGTGAGATGAAACATCACATAGTAAATTAGGCATGGTTCTGTTCTCAGGGCATATAGAATACGAGATGAGTCCTTTTTTTTTGGCAAATAAAATAAAACATGTGGGGTATTCAGAAGAAAAATGAGAAATCCCCCCTCCACAGGAACTTTCACTCATCCATGTACAAACCTGATGTTGTTACCTGTAATTAATTTAAAGATATTACTATATAGGAAATCCCTCTACATTAGAAGTATTTTAATTCAATTATTTTCCATCTTTTTAGATTTGCCATAATAATTAAGTTAATTTAGAGAAAATACCTTGCCAAGAGCTTTTGTTTTTGCTTCGTTCATTTACAACACCATTTGATAAGTAGTGGTTACGCAACAAAAAATAACTGCTCGAGGCCAACCTCCTTAAAAGACAAAAGGTGAAAGAAACAGTTGTGCAGGCTCAATGAAAGAACTGAATTTCTGTGGCTGCTTTCAGAGTTGCCGTAATTGGCACGACCTGAGGGACAGATGGCTGTCTACTCAGATACAAGTATCAAGTACACCCCAATCAACCTAAAAAAACCCCAAACCAACAAAACACCAGCTGAAGCACCTCATTCAACACTGTTTCACAAATGCAAGCAATCTAATAAGGAAAGCTTAAAGAACTTCAAAAGACATTCACATGACTGACAGAACTACAGAAAATTTTCATACTTGGACATGAAGGATATGCCTGTTACTGCATATTAGTGTATTTAATAACCCTACAAGTCTAAGGTGGTAGTTAACAGGTCTGTTCAAGGCAGAAAGAACACAGAAAGATATTTTCCCTTGGAAAGAAAGGGAGAAAATGAAGAAAAGTTTTAACTTTTCCCTAAAGAGCTTTAAAGATTGCTATCCTAAGCAGCTGGACCATACACTTACAATGCCTTCAGGGACTAAGTAGAGACAGGCCCAAGCTAAAACACAATAATCATCCAATATTCCCTGAGCTCATGTTCTGCTTAAAGACTTTAAAAACCAAATCAAACTTTATTTCACAGACTTTTAGAAATGCCCAAATTCTACACTGAGATATTATCAGTAAAATAAAAAACCTCAGCAAAATACATCTATCAAATTTCAGAGTTTTGACAGCAGTCTTACATACTCACTCTTCATGCCAATTTCATCATTTTAAAGTAATGCTTAGACAGATAACCAAGTCATCTCCAATTCCCGATACAAAGAAGAGTCTTTGACAGAACTACCATGTGTTCAAAAATAATGAGCTGCTTGGCTGCGACAAGAAAGACCTGTTCCTCTCAAGTCTCCCTGCATAAAAATAACACATTTTGGTTTTATACTCTATTTTTTTGTTTGTTTTGTTGGTTTTTTAAAATTTTACTCCTTTCAGAAGAGGAAAATTCTATAGAGTGAGACTTCTATAATTGCTTGCTGGTAGTTTATTTCTGCATGCATGCTGATTTTCTAAAATAAAATACGCTGTATCAATTGAAATACAATATTTTAAGGGGAAAGTCAAAGTTCAAATTAAATAGGATTACAACTCACTGTGTCCATTAAATCCAACTTTGAAAGTAGTATTGCCTCTGACCTATCACCAGCCTGGAAGCTCCCAGCCTTACAGTACAGGCAAACTTCCAGACAGCACAGAACATTTAAGTCTTTAAAGTTTCTTGGGATACTGGGTTTCTGCTGATCTGCTGAGCTGTCACTCCCACCTGCCACACCAACTACGGGGCACAGGGAGATGTGCACGGCTGTGTCTGTGCCAGACCTGACTGGGCTTCTGCAGTGAGAGCCCTGTTTTTGCTCCCAGTTTCTTTTCATTTCAGATTAACAATTTCACTGCAATGCCAGGAATGGAGCCAGCAGCCAGAATGCAAACCTCTTCAAAAAGGTACACTGTGTGATGATATTACCTAAAAAAGTCAGTGTCACAGACAACCGTGTTTGAAAAACCTAGTAGTTTTCCTGCATTATATCAGAATGAATATATAATATAAACTCCTGAGGGACAGGAACAATATATCCTTTTTAGTATAGTAGGAATCTTCCTTCTAATGTACATTAGAATCTTTAGTTATTACAGAGACCATTTTGAAAAAAGAAATTGCTCTTAAATCATGACAATTTTACCTTACGCTCATCAAGAAGGAAGGAAAGGAAAACCTACACTTCACAGTTGCCATCAAGCTGGTCACATATTAACAGCAAGTAAAAGGAAAAGCATGAAATTCAACTAATGAACACCAAATTATGAAGTTGCTTAATTCCAACAGAAGCCTCCAGAGCACTGTATTTTTAGAAGTCTGCCATGCCAGCAGTAACTAAGCATACTCTCCAGGGCTTTGTAGCATGCCATGAAACGTAATTCCAGAAAGCTCTAATAAGTTACAGCATTAGAAGAATCTTCTCTGCTGGACATTTTAGGACTTACTAAATGCAGAATCATTTTAAGACCTCACCATTTTCCAAGTGCAAGATGCAGAGGTAACAAAAACTGTGGACTATTCAAATAAAATTTCATTAGCATTTTCCAGGAGACTAAGAGGAAATAAGCCTTACAGGATCAACAAACAAACAGGCATAGATACAATCAACATATTCACAAGGTTTAAATGATGCAAATTCTCAGCCTCTTGCCCTTACTGCTACAGCTCCCCCTAGATGGTTTGAAGTGAGTTAGTCATACTATACCAACTTTGCAGGAGGCCATTTTTAATGTGTCTAGTCCTGTAGCTCAAATAAAATGTACAGGTCAGTGAAAGCCAGAAGGCTGAAGACAGGAAGGAATCACTAATTGTCTCTGTTGGGAGAGTAATTACTAGGCAAGAGGAAAAAAAAAAAGTGAGCCAGCACAGAATGTAATTACCCAGCCCACTGGGGTGCAGACTATCAAAATGGTCAGGGCAATCCAAAGAAGAGTAACTAAATAAGCACAAAGCTACATGACATGTCCTCAAACAAGAGGGAAAAAAGGAGGCCCAGCATGCATAGGGGAAGACTGCTCTAACAGCTTAGTCAACACATTGGGATCCTGCCTACGTATTACAGAATCATAGAATGGTAAGGGTTGGAATGGATCTTAAAACCATCCAATCCCAACTCCCTCTGCCATGGGCAGGGACACGTCCCACTACACCACGTTGCTCAAGGCCTTCCTTATAACTGGCATTAAAAGAAAGACTGCTTCAGCAATCACAATTTTATTTTTCCTAGAAAGGAACAATTTATTACCTTTCCTGCAACGTAATAAAATTAAATTGTAAGCATACATGTGTCTAAATTAAAGAATGAGAAAAATGTCTAAATAAGTAATTCCTAACACAAGTCACACGCATTAGTTGCAAACATTCTGATGTACTTCTCTGGTTTGGAGGACGATTCTTTAACCATGCTATCTACTCCCTGAAATTTATAAAATATATATGAAAAAGATAGTGCTAAGCTTTCTAAAGGTATTACAGCAAACCTTACAATCATGATAAACCTTAAGACATTTTATATCTGCAAGTCCTTCTTTTTCAATAAATAGATGAAGAATTTTTAAAAACACACTGAATACAGCTTTTCAATGGATCATAATGTGAAAATATTACACCCAAAAAATAAACTGTTCTATCAAAAGCATTAGGCCATGGATTCCAAAGGTGTTGTACATGTATCTCTAGGAATACTTCATCACTGCTATGAGGCAAAAAACCCCAAAACAGTGAGAACCTGCATTTAGAACCATCAGAGGCTGAAAACTGCAATACACACCTGAGGCATGTATGGAGCTCTGCTAAGAGCTGATGGTGTACCATCTGCTGAGGACACCTCAACAAAGCAATGCCAAAAGCTTGCTCCACAGAACTAGGTCCCACCGACTCTCCCTTCTGATGCAAAGCTCCAGCCAGGGCACACAACTTGTCCAGTATCTTCAGCAACATCACCCAACTCCAAGCACCATCAGGAGCCTGCTACCCCTCACTGCTCATCTGTCATCTCTACAGATTTGTACCTCAGTTCAGGATTGGCTGCTTTTTGCCAGCCACTGCTGAGCATTTGTACCTAACAGAATCAACCTCCAAACCATGTGGAAATACCCTGACAACTGAGTGAGTCAGTCAATCAGATGAAGGAGGAGGCTGCTCACACTGAAACAATGGGGACAGCAGAAGTTTCCTGAACTTCAGTCAGTGGTCTCAAGCAGACTTTATTCAGCAACTTTCCAGTCACAGTATATAAGGAAGAAAAATATACCTAAAAGGATAGATATAAACCAAGCTGTGTCTTGAAAGAACTTTCTGATGGTTAAAACTCAAAAGTTTTTTGTGTGCATTCTAAACAAAGAAGGGTCTCTCCTTTTAATTATGTTGTCAAATATCTTCAGGAGGATTCAAGCCAGATTTCTCACAATATGAATGTGTTTTCCCACTAACTATTTTCAAATAATGTGCATTCCTAACATAAGCCTTTCCTAATAGAGCATTCCCTTAGTTGCTTTTTACTAAAATAAATTCTTTCATGTTTCATATTTCAGTGCTCATTAGTACAAACAATTTAATACCTATGAATTCACTTAATTTTGACAAGTTCATTCCTGCAGGGAGGTGGGGGAGGGTCTTTTTTTTTCCTTTTTTTTTTAAACTAGCTACCAAATGTGAGCCAGGATGTACCCACTTGTAAATGACAGGCAGGATGTACCCGCTTCAAATTCTCCCCTTGGTTCAATATATGAGTCACAGGAAGTGAAAATCCCTCCTCTTACCAACCCTAGGGCAGGGATTTAAGGAATGAAACATCAACTAATCCTTTCTATCTTAACTAACACTGGCCCAATGCAATGCTTAGTGGGAGAAAAAAATTGCCAGAAACTCTCAAGTCTCTTGGTCATGAGTATGCTGAAGCAAGCACAGGGGAACAGCACAAAATGTCCGTCCTGTATCCTGCTCTAAAAAGATTCTCTTCAATCTTTGTTGCAGTGCAAGGTGACACCATTTTGCTCTCAGTTGGAACAGCAGCTCTAATACTTTTGGCTGCTACACTTTCCCTTGCAAAGCCTCAGAGCACAGAAGATTAATCCACAAGACACAACACCATGAGGAATGAGACAAATAAAAACACAGTGAAATGAATGGTTTTAAACTGAGCAGTGAAAGGGACACCACCACACCGAGGAAAGGAAGCGAACTGGTTGTTTTCCCAAGCTACTGAACGACAGTGCTCATAGTACTGTCAATAGTTACACTAACAACCACAACATCTTCGAAGTGCTTAGTATTTCAGGTCCCTCTCAGCACAGACACAAGTGTTTGCCCGAGACACAGATGAAAAAATGAAACAAAATCTAAGCTGAATTTGCTTATACTAAGGCTACATCAGAAAGACTTCTCTTTTCCTCACTCACAATTGTTACGCCAAGAATAAACATCTTGTTTTGTCAAACTATAACTGATCATAGGTAATTCAAAGCTTCTGAATCCAACAGCCAGGAAAATATTGATACAGAATAAAATCACATCATTTCAGCTTTTCTTAGGGAAGGAAGCAAACCAAGACCTAACTACCTCATCAGTAAAGCTTCCAAAGTTCTCTTGACAGGTGAGGTTACATTAAAAATTTCTCAATTTATAAACATTGTTAAAACATTATTTCTCAGTCCACACCCTTGCTCTAGTCTCACCACCTCATACCTGTACCCAATCTAACCAAATGCAACTTCCACATGCAAACAAACCAAATGTGTGTATAAACCCATCTAACCAGAATGCAGCTTCCAACACATTTCGCTTTTTCAGTGGTCCTCTTCACAGATGCATAAGCGTAACCAAGAGGTAACGAATAAGCACCTGGCAGAAGGCATAAACCCTTAGGAGCAACCATGCCACTGCAAAACAAATCAATACAAAATCCAAAGGGACCTGCTTCGCAATTCTCACTCGGAGCTATTGGAAGAAATAGTTCCAGCAGATGCTACACAAACTAAAGATATTTGCTGTCTTTGCTTTTCAGAAAAACAGGAAGAGGTCCAAGCAGTAAATCTGGGTTAGAGGGCACCGCTAAGATCCTAATTAGATCAGCACAAGATCTGCCATATATTTAAGTCAGGGATTAGTGCCCCTCTCCGAACACCTGCTTCCACAAAAGCAAGGCAAAAGATGGGGTCAGGCACGGAAGCTGTCAGGAGAAACTTTAGCATTGTTTTTAATTGCCATATCTCTGCACGCTGATGATGTAATAAATCCTTCCTGAAAAAACTCTAGGGTATACAGAACCCCTGTGAAGTGCAGCTTTAAACATCCAGACAAAACTGGCTTGATCTTCATTATGAGTCCTGAGTCAAACTTCTCTGCTTCTGGGTCTCTAAGACAGGGTGTGGCTTAATAATCACTAAAAAATTGGAAACAAAAAAATTGCTTCAAGAACAGCTCCTAAAACAGCCCCCCACAATCACAAGTTCTGTAAGATGCAGAATGCTATGAGCAACCTGGCTGTAACATTCTGAAGTACCAATGTATGCAGGCAAAAGTTCCTGTAGCAGGCCCAACTCGTCAAACATAAGCCTCAGTGCTGTGAATTAATAGGGGAATTTGCATAATGAAGAAGCCTGTTCTGCTCCTCCACATTATTTTCAAATGACAGTTCAGCATTTGGGATCACTGCTTTTCCTTGACTATTTATCCATGCCCTCAGGAAACAAAGATAATGCCTCCTGGCAAAAAGCCTTAATTGTAGCATGAACTGAACTGCTGGATTTTTAAACATGTTTTAAGTAAGGCAGCCTGATTCTGGCTTTTAACTGCTGAACAAAGAGACCAACTCATGTAGTTAACAATCAATCTGGACAAGACACAGAGAGAAAACACATCTCTCAGCATGCCACAAGCTCTATATGGGAATGATCAAAGACAAGCAACATGCAACAGAAATGGTACAATAGCTGACTTCTTTCCTCTGCTTTGTATGTTCTGACAAGAAGTTTTGTGATAGTCAGTGACTAGATTTAGAAGCCCTTAAGAAAATCTGTATGTGGGCACATCAAGAAGAATACAAACACCAAAAGAGCTAATTTGAACTCACAGACAGAACCAGTTCTCATCTTGTAAAAACATTCAGACAGCTTTTCATTGAAAATGCCACCTTTCCACTGTGTCAACAGAGAAGTTACTTTCAGCTAGTGAAAATGTTTTTCCCTGAAATGCTGAAACATTTCCAGTCTCATCAGAGAAGCAAGGTAATGAAGACAAGTACTTTTAAAGACTCATAGCATCATCTAAAGAGACCTCTTATACCAATAAGTCCGTACGTCAGGAGCAGGGCTTGGCTTGCAAAAAAGGTTCTGGTAACAAAACTATTTCTTTCCACTGGAACAGTTTTATATTGCAGAATTGTTCATATCAGAATAGTATATTTCTACATAGAAATAACCATAAAATAACATTACAAATCAGTAACTACCTGCCCATCACACTTTCACAATAACAGATGTTTGCATAAGTAAAAGTACATTTAAAGCAGTACAGCGTATTTTCGTAGGTAATTCCTGGATACTTACCATGGAGCACATTAGGCAGATTCTGCAAGACATTCCAAGGAGATACTTGTCAGGGTATGCCAGAGACCTGCTTGACCAATTATGTTTAAAATTCATGATGGGACTAGGCCCAAGGGCAAGGACAACAAATATCAACTCCTTCATTCAGCTACTTGGCTACAATACGGAGTATGAGCAACAACAAAGAGGATCCAAGAGCAAATCATTTGCATTCAGCAAAACAGTGGCACCAGAGTTTGGTGAACAAAGCAGAAGTTTTGGAACGTATTTGTTCAATTGCTCAGCTGGCAATTTATGTGCTGGCAGACTAAGTAGCCTGGTCCAAAACTTGCGTAAATATACTAGTAAGTTGAGTAATTTTACTAGGAATTTCAGTTCCAAGTCAGTGCAGAGTTAAACTAATCTGTTTCAGACAAATGAAACTTCACTGGAGTAAGAGTCAGTGCATTGTTACAATCAGTGTATAAAAATTAATTTAAGTCCAAGGATGCCAGGATTAAGTCCATGCCTGAAAATAGTACAACCATAGTCAGCTAAATCAAACCCCTTTTTCAATTCAAGATGTGGAAAAAAAACATTTTTTTTAAATTATCTTGATATAATTGTATAAAGAAATAGCTGAAGTTGACAACACTGTACATAAAACAGCAGTGTGTGAGATTCATTCACAGCTACGCCTGAAGAAAATAATGTCTGTAAAAACGTTCAGATGCTACCAGTAAATCTGCATTAATTCAAATGATTCTTTGATGAAAAAACATAATGCTAAATAATCATGGGAAGAGTTGGCAGTGCTGTGGTACAATCACACCACACGATCTCATAAAGCTCATTTGTTCATCATCTTATTATATACTTCCATTGCAAATAAACTGATGAATAGATGCTTTCCCACTCCCATCAGAAGCAGAAAGAAAGACAGTTCCTAAAAAGCAGGAAAGAACCAGATGAATAGAACAGCAACGTTGCAACAAAAGATGCCCTGCTCTTTTGCAGGAGAGCCTCTCCTCCCCCTCTCCTCTGCCCTGGTGAGGCCTCCTCAGGAGTGCTCTGCCCAGTTCTGGGCTCCCCTGTTCAAGAAAGACAAGCAGCTACTGGAAAGGGTCCAGCAGAGGGCTATGGAGATGAGGAGGGAACTGGAGCATCTCTCTTATGAGGAAAGGCTGAGGGAGCTGGGCCAGCACAGCCTGAAAAAGAAATGACTTTACAGAAGAGAGGGGATCTCATCAATACAAATACCTTAAGGGCAGGTGTCCAGAGGATGCAGCCAGACTCTCTACAGTGGTGCCCAGCAAGAAGACAAGGGGCAACTGGCACAAACACAAAGCTCTATCTAAATCAGAAAAAAACTTTTTTCCTTTGAGGATGACAGAGCATTGGAACAGGCTGCCCAGGGAGGTCATCGACTCTCCTTCTCTGGAGATACTCCAAATCCACCAGGATGTGATCAATGTGCAACCTGCTCCTGGTGAACCTGCTTTAGCAGGGAATTGGTCTACATCTCCAGAGGTCCCTTCCAACCCCAACCATTCCTTGATTCTATGATTCATGACCAATTTGCTCTTTTCTCCTGCTAAAACTGCAGTATGTGCTCACAAATTAAGCCACCGATAAAAGCAGATGAAAGCACAATGGCAGAAGTAGAAACCATTGTCCCATTTACTCAAGTTATGCATTTCAGGTGTCATCACTTCTAGGTTATTACCACATGATGGCCTACATTACATAAAAGACGCAAGAACATGCTACCTAAATATTTCGAGTCCTTAAATGATGCTTTGCTTCCTGACTAACATGCTTTCAGCAGCAAGTAGACAAAGAGTTTTCTCAAGCTCCAGCAAGAACCTCCGCAGTTTTCCTGACTTAACAGTAAGATAATGACAATGCCCAGCCATGAATGACAGATAATTCCTATAGTAATATCTCTGTGTGTGGACATGCACACTTGTACACATGAGAGATATAAACAAGAATGACAAGGGGGTGTAAGAAAAAGCAAACCCATTCAGATAAACAAGTGCTTTCATAAAACAGATTTACCTGAGACTCTAACTCCTCCAATTTACGCTTCCTGGCATGAAGAGCTTTACTTGGAAAAGCCCAGAAATAATTGGAAGTTCCAATTCTATCAGTGTCCACCATGCCATCATCAACAAGGCTTTGCAGAATCTCTTTCACTGACATCGAGGCTAATAAAAGCAAAAATATAAAATTAGAACCACATAGCACCTAAACTATGAGTACCACAAGCCACCATCTACAATCATCTATATTTTCCTCTAATAGTCAGCTAGCTGGAAAATTTCACAAGGACAACATGCCCAAAGCTTCACTTGAAGGGATGAATCTCTTTGAAACCAGCAGTTTGCTCCTGAACACTGCTATTCTGCACATCTGCTACCAGATGTTTGCAAAACACTGCTCATAAGTATTGCACAAAATACATGCATATAACACTACAATACTATAACAAACCCATGGGAGGTACCTGAGAAGTTGTCTTGCAATCTTAATTCTAACTTGGATTAACTTGTTTAAGTTTCTTGATTGGGAGTGTAATTACATTTCACTTTGTAATGCTTAACAAAGTATTCCATAGCAGCAGAGGCACTAAAGCTATCTGTCTACAGACTCAGGAATGACAAGATTCTGATTTTGATTATACTCACTTCCAAAACAGAACATCACTTACACTCACAAGGATCAACATTTCTGAACATAACTGATCATTTCCTAGCAAATCTGTGGTATAATTCACCATTTTAAAAAATGATACCTGTTCCACAAAGCTAAGCAGTTACATTATCCTCAGGTGCTGCAGATATAAAGACTTCTGAGCTCATTTATATATTTTGGAGTCCGACATTCAACTTCAAGACTACAGGGGATCCCATACCTTTTGGAAGCTATAGCCTGGATGCCAGGATGGCAGCATTTCCACATGTTAGTAATTTTTTCTTTTCAGAGTAACTGGGGCTTGGGTTGTATGGCTAAATGCCTTCATATGCAGAGACAGGACAAATTTGGACTATTCAAAGGTGATAATGGTTTTAGAAACTCTAAACTCAAATTTACTGCAAATTACAATTAAACATATGGACTGGCAAACCAATCAAGACACCATCACATTTCTTCAGAAGCCCATGAATGCCTCTGTCAGCTGCTGACACAACTGAAAAACTCTGCTTTGTGATATTCACATCTGCAGTTCTCTCAGCAAGTTCATTTATTCTTGCAGTGCCACCAAGATATGCTAGTCAAGGACAGTGGCAACTACACAAACATAATGCTTTCCCACCCCTTTTGTAAATGAGCATAATAGGAAGAAGAATTAGGAACTTACAGAACAATCCAAGAGCATACAGAAATCCTCTTGAACCTAATTCTAAACCAATGGATCTCATCAGGAAGGCTTTTATTGAAAAGACAAACCCCTTCCACTTATAGCTGTCCAGCCATTTTGGAGGTGAAAAGCTGAACAGCACACTGCCCATGTATATTTGGACTAGCATTTTAAACACTTGTGACTTTACAGGTGGATATTTAATACCTGAGTGCACATAATGATTTCATACACTGAAAGTCACTGCAAGTCAGGCAGCTCAGAGCGTAAGAAAGCCCCCATCCCATGTCACTTTTAACACTACAGACCTGCCATTGACCAGTATCCCATTCCAGCTACATTTTCCATTACTAAACTCGCAAACCTAAACTTGTAGCCAGGAAAATTTACACTGTAGGACCTGTCCCAAAAATGATTACTTGCTCAAGAGAAACAACTTTTGTAAACACTTACTAATCCCTTTTTCTTTTGGAGCAATCTTCTCTAGATCCTTCAACTGGAAGACATCTTTCTGTACAGAACATGAAAGACACTTTAGTTCCAAATGACAGCATCGTCTAAGCCTGGGTGTTTTTTACACTAAGTCAATGCCAACAGAATCAAGCAGGAAATGCACTGTATGTTTTGGTTTTGCTAGGGAAATAGCCTGCATATCCCTCAACAGAATTCGAACATTCTGAGAACTAAATAATAAGAAAAACACTATTATTGTAACAAGCCCTGTTCTTTCCTTTGGTGCTCTGTAGTCACTATATTTCATCTCAAGTTAGACTACAAAGCCCTTAAAGCCCAGGTTAGACAGTCAGCACAGATGCACCACATTGCTCAAGTGTCACAGTATTTTTTCCAGAAGATAAAACATGGTGGATTATATATGCCACCAATACAACTGTAGCTGAGCTTTTGGATCTCCAGGTTTCTTCTCCCCAGTGACCCTTTCCAGCTCTGCTCTCAATTTTTCTAACGTTCAGATTTCTTCCTCCTCCCATAAAATGCAGTGAGATACTTCCCAATTTCCTGCTGTCCCCTCTTATGGTAACAGACTTAAAATGAGAAGATGTGCATAGGTAGCACACGAAGAATTTAACACCACCTGTGCATCTTCATTCCTTGGCTCTACCTGGGGATGAGCCACCTGATCAGAGGTTAAATATGAAGTTTTGCCTCTGTAATTTACACCCTGATGTCACAGGGCATAAGTGAAATGCATGCCAGGATATAGAGTTCAGCTGCAGCTACAGTTAAGCTCCTTTTGAAACCTGTTTTCCCACCAATGTAAACGCAGGACAATTATAAGTTACTTACTGTTTCAAAAAAGATCTCCATCATGCGAGCTCTCTTCTCCTCAAAGCTCAGGCCTTTTTTCTTGGACTAGAACAGGGCAAAAAAAGAAAAAACAAACCAAGACATTCAGCAATTTGAATAATTAACATCTACTCAGAATTCAAATCTATTTCCCTATAAGTTGTATTTTCCATCCTCTAAAATACCTTACCAATAAGCCCAGACTTTCAGATAAATTCCTTCTTTGCAAATAATCACTACACCAAGCTCATCTATTAAATGAAGGGACCTACCTTTTAGTTCAGAGCCAGCCTTTCACATAACCCAACCTGGCTCCAGCCTCAATGTTTCTTGACACATACCAGTCCCAAAATCTATATTTATATAAAACTCACACAAATGTTTAATAACCCTTAAAAAGATAAGGAGTACCTTCTATTTTCTTTTTGTTTTAAGAATTGCCTTCCATCTTGTGATATACAGACAACAGTGTGAGTTGTAGGCCATTCAGGTTTTTTTAAGGAGATAAAGAG
This sequence comes from Corvus brachyrhynchos, assembly GCF_000691975.1. Taxonomy (NCBI): domain Eukaryota; kingdom Metazoa; phylum Chordata; class Aves; order Passeriformes; family Corvidae; genus Corvus; species Corvus brachyrhynchos. The sequence goes on along the minus strand of NW_008238448.1, from coordinate 6,821,350 downwards.
CATTTTGAGGTCCTAACCAACTTTATAATGTCAAGGTCACATTTTAAAAACCGTGCTGGTTTTATTTCTTTTCTCTCTGGTTGTGTGACCAAGCATTCAATAACTTGGGTTGAAATACAAGCAAAAGGCAGAAACGGCTATTCACAAACTGCTACCAGCAGTACAAAACTGAGAAATAGTCTCCTCTGATCACTTTCAAAGATGCTGTTTTGATATGCCTCTCATGAAATTAGGATATAAAATATTTCACAAAGAATTGGAGTTTTACTAATAGCATTTAGCATAGCCCTCAACAACCCAAAAGCAGCAGGCACAACGTGAATCTGGAAAGTTTCCCCTTGCCCCACTCCCTGCCTCACACACTGTGTGCAGATACAAAAAAGGGAAGGGGGGATGGAAAGGGCAAAATAGGATGTTGGCAGGAGAAGGTCTCATTAAAAAAAAAAAGCATATTGTTGCCCTTAAGTCAATGGAAGTGGGTAGTCTAATAACAAGATGCTTTGAGAAAGACATGGTTACGTTTCCAAGTCTGTAACAGAAAGGAGTCAACACCATTTCTACTTTTTAACACCTGCTTCCTTCTTAAGGAATACAACTGGGCAGCGCACAACACTTAAAACATACACCAAAAGCAAAACGGCCAGATTGATGTAATTTAAAAAAACAAATGTAAAAGCTAACTTATGCAGCTACAGTAACACAGAGACAGGAGCAGAAGCAATTCAATACTATATTTAACAGAAAGCACCATTACTATTTTTTTAGGCCCCCTCTCTCCTCTTTTAGCCAGCGATACCCTAGGTCAGCACTGCTGGCACTGCTGTCTCCTGCGATGTCAGTACATTGCAGGATTAGAACCTGGAGCTGCCACGTACATGCAAGTAGGAGCACGAACAGAAAGCAGACAGATTTAACTTCCACCTCCCTGCCTTCCCCAAGAGCGCTGACACCTTCAGCAGCAACAGGAACAAAACCCGTAGGCGCACGAGTGGAATGGAAGCGTTTCTGGAAGCATGTGCTTGTAGCTACGCCCCTCGGGCGCCAAGCTTCACACCACCACTTCAGCAAACGCAGCAAAACAAGGAAGCCAAGAGCTCTCTCGATGAAGGTTATTAACTTTCACATTAATTTCTCCCTCCTACCTCACTGGCAGGCGTCCCCACCACAAATATTAACCACACCAGGAGCATCCATTTCGCTGCCGCTCCCGCTACCCCAGGCAGAGAGAATACGGTGCTGTGAGCGCACTCAGGCACACC
>NW_008238448.1:6794199-6819122 GCF_000691975.1 Corvus brachyrhynchos | reverse complement strand
ATAGGAGCCACGGGACGTGGAGAAACACAGCCTTCGCTGCCCGTGGAAGTGAAGGGCCTGGCCACATCTGATGTTGCTTGAAACAGTTGTTCATTGTGATGACTGTTCTAGCAACTTTTAATTACTGACAGCTTGTTTTAATTGTTATTTGTGTTGTAAATCACTTTCCTTCAGCTGCAGCAGTTCTGGGAAATTGCTTTGCAACAGCAGTGGGTTCATATCTGCTATGAAATCAAACTCAAATTTAGAGTTTAAATTCAAGCAAATGAAAACGTGCAAGCTGAGATTGTTTAGGCAGTTCTTGGGAAGATTTTCCGTGCCTTATGCAAGGTGACCCCTTCCCTGGAACCTGAGGTTCTTTTCTGTGCAGCCCATGATCCCATTCCTCATTGTGCACACTAGCATATTACTGAAAATGAAATGCAAATTAGGAAAGACATTTTTAATACTAAGCCTTTTGTTCTTTCATTCTCTCATGTGCATCTCATTTGCAACTTGCTAACGCAGGATGAAATCTGTTGGTACACCCCCTCATCTGCTGTGAGAGCTCATATTCTGTCTCCCTGCCTTCCATCTCCTTTGGCCAGCCCTCAAAGTGACTATGTCCCCACGCTCCCTGTGACAGTTCTTTTCCTCCTGTCACACTCACCTCTGCAGTCCAAGGGTGAGAGCCCCTTCCTGCTCCTTCACAGCCTGAAGCAAAACCGAGCTCTGCTGGATTTTTGCTGCTGCCAAGCAAATGGTTGCTGCAACATTTGCAAAGTCCCCGTTGCACCCTAGGGTTTCTCCAAGCGACACGTGTGAGTGGTACGGGGGGGTGTCAGAGCTCAACATGCTGCCTGCAGTACAGGAAGAAGAGAGGGAGGATGGGTTTTCAGAGGGACACTGACTCTGAAGTGGGCTTGGGGCACGTACCTCGTGTCTTATGTTCAGTACACGTGAGGCAGCAGTGCTCCCATCTACCCCCCTTACACATGAAAGTAGACTGGCAGCAAACCCCAGGTAAGACTGGTGTCACCCCCAGACAGAGCCAGCACATGGCTGGAGCACACACCTGGAACCACGGCTGGAAGGCATTCCTTGTTTCAGCAGTTGAATGTGATGGCAGCAAGCCAGACAGCCCATCCACCTCTGAAACATTAGGCCATGCTCTCGGGCAGTGGTGGGGCAGGCGGCTCAGCAGGTTCTCTCTGCCCATGGTCCCTGGGGACAGCCGGGCTCAGCTGCCCCGAGTGCCATGGCAGCCCTGAAGCCCTTCCACGGTGTCAGCAAAATCCACAAACGCCAGAGGTTTACGTCCAAAGAGGAGACAGAGCAGTCCTGCAACTTTATTCGAATGAAGGAAGAAACTCCACTGGGGCACACACCCACAGAGTTTCCCCTATTGAGGTTTTGGAGGGCGCAGCCTCCTTTTATCCCAAACTCCCGGCCGCACGTTGCCCTCTTCCTTCCCCCATTGGCTGAGGTAGCAGGAAGGTACAGCCTTCCTGAACTGCCTCCCACATATCCCCCCTTGAACCTACTATTTTACCCCAAAGTTCAGAAACTCGGGCTTATGCAGACCCACTTGTCTGTTTCAGGAGCCAAACTGTCTGGGCTCTGCAACAAACCTGGTGCCCAAAGTTAGTAGAGACATGAAAACCCATTTCAAAGATGTTAACACCCATACCTTCACCCATCAAACTGTTTGTAAAGACATGAGCTTTCCTCTCATCGGCAACATCACTGGCTCCAATTTACTCTGTAATAGGAGGTTCCCTAACACCTCCCACATTTTGCAGCACCAGATGAAAACTAATTAGTTGAAAGACCATGGGGTGAAAGAGGTCCCAGAAAAAAGGGGAACACACGGTTTATCTTTTGCTTTGTCATTTGAGGGGTGGTTTTTCCTTACTGCATAAAGTGGAATGAATGACTCCTAAAATACATAAAGGCCTGACATTTTAAATGGGCTTCAGAATGTCTAAACATTCTGAAACAGATATTTCACAAAACTGCTAGTCATACGCTATGAATATAAAAATAAGACAATGGATGGGAATACTGTGGAAGACACTCATTATTGTGTCTTTCTGTTAGAATATTGTTCTCATTTTCCTGTGATTTTCTTAAGCTTTAACAACTTGGGCTACATTTTCTATTCTAGGAGTTTGAGATTTTTAAGTACGGGTCGAAATAATTTTTCACTGTTCCTGAGTTAGAGAAAATACAGTGCTTTGTCAGTGTTACATTATACTTGGATGAAATGAAATTTGTACTCTCTTTCATTTTGCTCTTACAATTGACTGTAGTTGAATTACAATTAGAAATTCTGTTTTGAAAGGACAATAAAGCAACAATGGCAGGAAGCTTAGGCAGTAGGAGAATGAAAATTGTCCTGCTTTAATTTTGTTCCTTTCATACATATGTGCCATAGCACAGTCTTAATTACATGAGCTGTTTTTTCAGGAGGGAAGAACTCAAGTTGAATAGCAGATCAGTTTATTTCTGGAAGAGAGCAAGCCTTTCCAGTCCTGTGGCTGCCTCCCACAACACCTGTATGACTGACAGCAGTAGAGCTTAAGCATGGAGGATGAGGAGGGTTTGAGGAGATGCTTACCCATGGGGGGTGATACCAACTTCTCTGGGATCCAAGCAGTCTGTCATGGGCTGTGGCCACATACCAGGAAGCAGTATGATCCATGAGTATCCCATACAGGCCAGTCTCTGCAGCATTTGCTGCCTCATTTCATCCTCAAATGAGCTTTTGGACTGTAAGCAGATGTTCTCCCTACAAACATGTAACCCTTGAGTGAGAAACCCTTGGTGAGAAATGCTAGCTGGCCCTCCCCCAAAATTTACTGCTTCGGCAGCTTTGCTAGGCAGAGCTGCTGAAGTGGGCATTACAGTTATCCTTGAGGTGAGTAGCTTAAGCCCTAGGATTTTGGTCACAAGGCATTTCACTGAAGGAACAAGGCATTCATATACCTAGCTCAGAACAGATCTGAGGGCAGCAGCCTCCAACTGCAAATAGCAATGAGCAGCAAGTGCTGGGTATTTCCTGCACAGCTGGGGCCTGTGTAGGGAGAACATCTGTCCACAGAAATGACATTGACTGTTCCACTGCACTGAGATAGTTCAGTCTGGTCCAAATTAGGGAGGCTTCACATGAACTGTCAGCAAAACTGTGGGGATAGTTAACTGCAGGGCAGCACAGCTGGATATGAGAGAACTTCAGCCTAAGGAACAATGAAACATTTTTGAACATGCAAGGGCATGTTAAGGGGGTACCACTATAAAGAGAGAGAGCCTGGCTAGTGGTGGCTGCCCAAAGTACCTGCTCCTTTAGCTACTTTGGCATTATTCTCCCTGACATTGTTTCTCATTGGTGAGACTGGGTTCTGTAGTCTTATTCATAGGACTTTTAAAAGATTCTGCTGCCTCATTTAGGTATTTAACTAAGTACCACAAGAGTGTCAAAGAGGAAGTTGGCCATTTACTGCAGATTTTTTCTGGTAAATGACAGTGCTCCCCAGTATTAGTGTTCTGCCTGTCTGTCTGATTTTGCTCAGTGGTGAAGAGCCTCTGCTCTAATAATCCAGGGAACAGAAAACGTTTCTAGCCTATCAATAAGAAAATATTGGGAATGTAACGAGAGTCTTACCTACTAAGCCCGGTGGATCCAGGATATCCTGTGCTGTTGCTTCTGTTCTTCTTTGTGATCTTTTTTTCCTGGGAAGGAACAAGTGCTCTGCAACTCTGAATGTCAAACCAACACTGCTCGGCTTTAAGATGTGATATTCTTTTAGCTGGCTGCCAAATAAAGCCTTTTCAGGGCAGATAGACAAGTACATTCAGCACCAAGAGTCTATTTGGTGAACGTGTATTCATCTGGAGACTGACAGAAAAACAAAACTGATCCATTATGTTGTACTAAGTTTGTCATTAGGAGAAAAATGAGGCATGGAAACATGGCTGCTGACACTTCCTATGACTTGCAAGAAAGAGTAAAACACAGATTCCTCTACAGGGTTTGGGGGATAGTTCCACATAAAAGGACAGCAGCTCAGTATTTCAGCTGTCCCACTTCTGACTGTCCTGCCACTGAGCAAACACTCATCACTGAGGGTTTCACTGACCCCTCTGGTCCACTCCATTGAGGCCATGTCCAAGACGAATGATCCATCTGAAGATTCTTACTTTGTGAGCAAGTTCCCAGTCACATGGAGTTCTCAAATGATTCAGGTTTGGAGAGTTCACAAGACATAGGTAATATGTAAAACTAAAATTAATACAAGCTGGAAATTTATTCTTACAGGGACAGAGTCAGACTGAACTCCTATGGCAAATTTTCTGTACTCCACAATAATTTAGTTTGGTTTTCTGCAACAAACCCTTGAAAGATTATAGCACACCGGAGCTAAAAGGTACAGTGTACTTCTGTGATGCAAGCAGAAAAGCTTACAGCTCTTAATCTTACTGCCACCAATGAAAATCTTAATTTTGAATCCTGGACTGAAGAAGGAAGGGAGGAACAAGGAAGCTCCAACTCTGCACCTTCGTCCCAAGAACTACTCCAGCCCCTCTTTTCTCTGTGTCTATATAAAAGCTTAACACCCGTGAAAAAATCACAGTTTCCTTGGCTTGTGACCTGCGGTGTCAGGGAGGAAATTTGGAAAAAATTACCTGTCTTCTTGCATTATGGGGTTACTTTTATGGACAGTGAGTATGAGACATATGAAAAAGAAATCCTCAGCCATGAAAATAACAGAGGAAACAAGCTTTATTTTTATTATTTGAAATTTTTGTGCGTGGTAAAGGTACACATTTGACTCTGGTTTTCCTACATTTCCAAGACAGAGTAATTATTTTTGTCAGCTAAAGCATTATGAATACCATGGCACACAGGAAGCTAAAACTACACACGCACACACGCGCACACACACACACACAAACACTTTGTTGTGCATCTTTCATCCTTGACCTTAAGGAGAAAAGGTTTGTATTTAGCCTCATAGGGATTTAAAAAAACCAAACAAAAACATCATCATCATCAACAAAAAAACAAGTGAGAAAAATATTTCATTATGAGTGCCAAGAGAGTGCAAGGCTTACATGTACACAAAACATATATTGACTTACAAAGATGGAATGTACAAAAACTTTAAAAAAAACATGAAAAAAAGAACTGGAAACACTCCTAGAACTGGAAAGCTGCAGCATATCGTATCAACTGATAGAGATTTCTATCAGGGGCTGCTGCCATACACTATGCAACGTAGGGAACATTCCCATGTTATAAACCAAAGGAAAAGTGTCAGGGTTAAGGCTGTGTTGCTCACAAACATCAACTGAAGTGCTGTACATTCGTCAGAAATAAAATGACCTGTTAGGAACCTTCCCATTCTGTCACACAAATATCTTCTGTGCACTTTCCACAAACAGGTCAAATAATCACTGCTCACAATTCTTGGAGGAAATTTCGATTATACATCATGATTTCATAACGAGCTGTCTCCCATAACTGAAAGTCATTTCTTTAAAACAAACATAACATATTGGGCACTTATAGTTCTCATGATGGCAACACTAGATCCTTAGTTATAAAAAATATTGACATAAAATCAAAAGCCCTCTAGCTTTTACAGAACAGATGAGCATTTACTAGTAAATAACTCTCCATCTTCATGAGGCAAATGCTTGCCTAAACCATTTTCCTTTTCAATACATTGGTGCTGGTTTAGCCTATGTAAAACTCTCCTGTTGTTTATATTGGATTTATCTGAACAGATCTTTTTATTCTATTCACAAAACCATGAAAATACAGTTGGCTAGTTTGTCCTAAAATGCTCCATATGACACGAGAAGTAATAACCTTTTGAGATTACTTTTGAGTTGAAGCATAGTTAAATGAAGCACATACTTTCACCATTCATGCTGTGCTGCTAGTCAATTAGCATTCCAGAGAAGTCAAGGGGACATTTGGTTATACCTGAAATCTGGCAGCAGCGTGCCTCTAAAGCCTTTAATAAATGCTAACAAGTCAGCAAATCACATAGTGCAATTCTGACCTTCCCTTAATTGGATGAGAAAAAAGCCTGCCAGTTTTTAAGTGCAGAATTTCTGCTTTGGTTGCTCTTTGTAAGGTTTGTAAGCCAAGCATTTTAGTGAAGCTGGCTTCAGAAGCACACCGTAAAAGCAATGTGTTTCTCAGTTTCCCAGTGCCAGGCAGATAAGGTCAGACCTTGGAAGGGAATACCCTATGCCACTAAATTTGAAATTGCAGTTGACAGCATTTGCTATCAGAAGGAACTTCAAATTACTGACATTTTTTAGGTGCTGCTCTGCTGATAGTGTCTGAAAATCCAAAAGTCTGCTCAGTTTTTTTGAAGAAAAAATCCACGAAACCCCTAATAGCTTTGAGCTGGGTTGTGAGGGGGTTATGTACAGAATTCACTATTTCATCAGGATGCACTTGGTTCACATGGATTATCTAAAATCCTGGTAAACAATGCTGGACTAAAGGGAGAGAAAAGCTTTTGAAGAAAAGTGTATGCATGAAATAGCACAGTCTTAAGTATCTGTTTTGATGTATAAGTTAGGATCTGATTTTCATACTTCTCGAAGTTCCTGACAACAGTGGATTTGGCAATGTTTTCTGAGGGGTAAACATGCAAGCTTAGTAAAATTGTTATTATAAAAATCCATATTTGGAACTAAATATGATAACTGACAGCCATAGCACATTTTTAAAAAGTTTTTACCTCAATCTGTGCAACCCCTTCTCTTTATTAACAAATACAGTTCAAATGCTACACACCTTTTCTTCATTGATAAATGTGCCATTTAAGGGCCTCCCAATATCAAAAAGTGTTGTAAGGACACTTAGAATGAAAATTTGATCTGCAACTTTGTTAAATTTTGATAGGACAGTTTATTGGTAATGACTGAGATACCATCTTCAGAATTTTAGGACAAACTCAGTTCAAGCAGAGGATATTTTGTTCCCTTAGTAATAACAAACTTGAGTTTTAGTATTTCATAAATGTTACCACCAGTTTCTTAGCTTCATTACAGTCCAACCTTAAGCTTCATGCACAAAATATTTATTCCAATGAAATAAGAAAACTTGTATTTGCACAAGAAATTGTAAATTGGCTCTATGTGCAAAAAATAAACAAAGGAAAGAAGAGGAAATATCTTTAGGAAACAGTAATTAAAAACCAGACAAACCCCCCATTTAAGAACCTTGGGGTCTGCATTTTTACCAGTCAAATGCAACTTTACAAAAAAACCATTAGTTTTTCTCAAATTCATTGAAACAACCACCTTAACCTTTTAGAAATAAGACAAATACTTATAACAAGAAATTTTATCAAAGATTTCTTTCCATTTCGCAAACATGCTTAAAATACTCCCTTGTTTCTGACCCAATGCCCTTTTGTTTCAAGGCCCTAAAAATGAGAAAAGAACAACAGCACTTCCCAGGCTATTGTAGGCATTGGCAGCAAGCTCACCAGCTCCTCAAACAACACTTAAAAGGGAGCACCACTCTATCTATATCAGGCTAAAGTAGCAATGCAACCTTTGACCATTGGATATAGAAATAAGAATAAAGCCAATGCTACTTTAGAAAGGACAAGTTCATACTTAAAAACCCCCAACAAACCAAACATTAAAATAAGAACCATGCCTGTAAGCATTTCCAGTTAAATTAATACTTTAACAAAGAACACAGTAGAGAGATCTGACAGAGGAAGAAGGGTCATTTTTCGGAGTACTGCCATTGTCAAATATCATACATACGTTCCAGTTTGCTGAAATAACCCACATTTACTTTTTTTTCCTGTTTTTATGTCAATCAATCATACATACATACATACAAACAAATTGGAACAAATCTCACAGTCCTTGTTTTGTCCTCTAACAAAATTCCCTTTGATGAAGGACTTCAGGAATAGGTTCAAATTCATTTTTATTTGTACTGTATTTTTTCTCACATAAAAACAAATAGCTTTGGTAACCCTTGGCTTTCCTATACAACCTCAGTTTACCACAGTTCCTTTGGTTGTATAATGTAGGTCCTCCACAGGGGTACTTCTCTGGCTTTCTGTCCTGTTTGAAGCTGCATTTTGTTTTATAGGTTAATACAATGAATTGCCGTGAGGAAACATGGCAATGAACACGTACGAAAGAGTGGCACACATGAGGTTAATTGAGATGACATTGTAATAACCCTGATCCTAATGAACTAGTTTGGTGTCAAAAGGTCTGTGGTTATACAGAAATTCCGCTCCCACTAACGTATCGCTACAATTAAGTTTTTCCAGAGCTTTAGAAATGTCAGGTCTCTGCAAAGTCCTTCCTGCACATTGAGCAAGAGGAAGAGTGAAAAACGGTCACACAAAACAATCCTTCATTAATTCCACATGAGTAGGGAATTTGCATTGATTCTCAAAGTGCTAAACATTGAGCTGTGTTAGGTCTGACGGTTAGAGCTAGACGGATTTTGTGAGACTTAACCTTATACTAAAAGGACCTACTTGTTATACATAGTAAGACTGAAGAGTGTTAAAAGTGTAATACCTACCATGATAATGAGATCTAGAAGATTCCCAGGATCACCTCTGGGTTAAATAACACGTAAGAATGATACTTCTTTAAATTTGGAAGCTCTGAGCAGGAGCTATCCTTTGCAGTCATCAAAAAGCTTTGGGAACTTTTCCCAAACTTTTCTGGTTTTTGCCTAATTAGTTAATTCCAGTTCCATAGGCTGAAGTTTGTGTTTAATTTCACATTGTCTTTATGAACTCAGTTACAGAGAATTTTTTTTATTAACACTTACAACAAAAAGTTCAGTGAGAAACATAAGAGGTGCAAGTCCTATGTAAACAAGGTAAGTTTGGAAATTATCACAAGAAGTCTGTAAGAGACTCCTTTGTTATTAAAAATGAACGCAAAGTAGGAGATATCCTGCACTGGATCTCTAGGACGAGTCTTTTCTTAAGGGTGGGTGATTATCCAGCTCCAGAGCTCATTGCTACTGTAAATATCGATAGACCTTGAAGCAGTGATTTCCAGAGTCTGCGACTACAACGTGGCCATCTGAAGTAAGAGCCAGCCCTTGGGGACCATACAGTGGGTCAGCAGAGGTGTTAATGTAGGATAAAAATGATCCGCTTCCATCGAAAACCTTTGAGGGTGAGAAAGCACAGAATAAATGTTATGAATAAAAAAGGAAAGTAGAGGACACAAGCCTGCTCTCAGTTATACTTCTAATTTCTGAAACAGTTGACATACACTAGAATAAACAAGGGCAAAATCCGTTCTGTTATCTCATATGCAAGTTTATATACAAATGTATTTTCTTATTAAAAAGAACTAATTAAAGGTGCCAGGATCTTTGGCAAGAATTAGCACACAATGAAATAACAATAATAAAAAATAAGAATCTCAGCTGTTCCTTGTTCTAAAAATAGTCAACTACAATAAATCAAACTTAATCGGGCACTCAACCAACACCTTGTTTTCCTAACAAATATTACTATTGTGGCTAGCCTGATTCTTAGGTTGCCACACAGAGAAAACTCAGGAATTTGTTTACCCTGTTGACAGTGCTTCCTGAGAACAACTCATAAGCAGCTCCCTCAATTTTATATTCAGTGGAAATAATACATATACTTATTTATTAGGTATTAGGCAAACAAGACCTTGTGATGAACACTTAAAAGATAAAAAGAGGGCAACTCTCATAACATAAAGCAGAATAATTTCTCAACACTTAAAAAAGATGATAAAAATCTGCTGCATTCACCTCAGGCCATTTGGTTTTTCACCTTTTCCACTATGTCTCTTATCTTCTCTTACAGTGATTATAAATGACTATCATCTCATCAATGTTTGCAAGTCTCATAAGTCATCAAATAACTTTTGAGGAACTACTTGGCACCAAAATCCTTGGTCACAGTGACCATCAGAGCTGCCAGCAGCCACACTGAAAATCCCACGATCTGACACCACCAGTTCTGAAAGTGGACAGGCCAACAATGAGGCATTTAAAGGATGGTGTGAGAAACCTCATCACTTCTAATGCTGATGGTGTTTCTTGGGCAGTCTGACGGCCACAGTTACCAAAGTTACCAACCCATTTGTTAATCAAGCACCCTTTGAAATACAGAAATTTCTACCTGTATTCGGCTGTTTCCCCAATCTGCTACGATAATGTTTCCATTAGAATCTACAGCTACTCCAGTTGGTGCATTAAATTGCCCATTTCCTTCTCCATTTGATCCAAACTTCAGCATGAATTCTCCCTCCTGGTTAAATACCTGCATGGGTTAAAACAAAAACCTGAATATGGCATGGTATCAAATATCAGTAATCTAGTACTACCAGTTCACCTGCTAATTAAGGGAGGAATTGAAGAGTTCCCAACACACACACACACACACACACACACACACGGAGAAGATGGGAGAAAAGGTGCCCATCTCTCCCTCCACTCCATCACACCATACACTATTTCCCTTCTCACTTAAGATCTGATTCATCTCAGATACAGAGGCAAAGGGCACCAGAACCCTTCTGCAGCTTGTGCATCTTGAGCTAAAAAGAGCTGAATGCAGATACAGCACTGGGTTCTTTGTTTCTGTGGAACTAAAACACAATGGAGCAGATGCTCTCTTCTCTGCTGCCATAATCTAACACACACTGCGAATCGTGGCATGCTGCTCTCTGTATAGACAGTTCAGCAACTGAATTCTCTGTGATGGTAACAGGGTTAGACAGCACAAAGATGGAGCTGATCAATGACTATACTGTCAGTGACCTGGATGCACCAATGGGACCAAAAGAGAAACAAAATGTGCCATTTACACAGTACCACAGCTATCCCTAAAATATTTTGGTCTACCTTGGGCCCAGGCCCAGCTACAGCGCAAGGTCCAACAGTGTTCTTAGAGACTGACTGTGGCTTGCACAAGAAAATGCAAAGACCTGGCAAGTGCCAAGTACACACTGAAGTGCTGATAAGGTAGAAGGTGTCAGGAAACCATTCTGTTCTTGAACACCCCAGTGAACAGAGAAAAAACATTTGGGAAAGGAATTTAATGAAGCACCAGGTTAGTGCCTCAGATGATTAAAGAAAATTAAAAGAAAAAAAAAAGCCAACTAATGAAAAAAACAGGCAAAGATATATTGCTCTCTCCCTGGGCTAAAGTGACCAAATGAGAGAGAAGACTACATTGTGCAGGATTTTCCATAGAAGATGCCTGAGGGAAGGAACATCCTTTAAAGTTAAGGGGGCGGGAGAAAAATGTTGCTGAGTGAGCTTGTTTAATCCAAGACACTGGTGGCAGGAAGTGGCTTTGGGACTCACAAGAGTGAAATTAATTTATTTAGTTATTTATAAACTAATTTATTATTTAAAAGAAGATGTACTCTCTGCTCTCAGATTATAAACTCTCCAGAGCGTCAACAGTTATATGTACTAATTTAGAGAACACTACAAAAATAAGACTCTTTTCCAGTTAGTACCAAATTGTAACAAGTAACATTTGTATCCCATTGAGTCACACCAGAGACAGATGGGACACCCTGTTCTCATTAGAAATGTAATAATTATAAATCCTCTAGGATGCCACACTTCTTACATCTCTTCACTTTTTTTTTTTTTCATTTCAGTTTGCCCCTTGCTGTTAAGCCTCTCCAGGCACTCTCGTTACCAGGCAAACCTTGCTCGTGGAGAGGTAATTTATGGAGTCATAGGCCTCCTGCAGCACTCTTGGTTTCTGTGTTGTAATCCAAACCACGAGCTGCTACTTCCTTACAAATTCCAAGAGGATACGCAAGCAAGGTTGCTATTCCAAACCTAGGTGATTCAGCACTGCTCAGGACACAAAGGTGTCTATGCTTAGGCAGCAACTTCCTATTTCAGGTGAATATATAAAATTTATTTTTTCAATCAAGAACACTGAAGAACTAGACTGAGAGTTCATCTTTGTGTTCAGTCAAAATAGGCCAGTAGGTGAAATGCCAGGGACTTTGTTGGTGTGTGGGACTGACAGATGTGTCCTCAGAACCCAGGTAGAACAGCATCCTGCCTGTGTCCTCCTGCTGCTGCTTCCTGTAGAGGGAGGGCACAAGAGCACGAAGGAAGTGTATGAAAGGGAATGCCCGAGAACAAACACGCAGAGGTGAGGCATTTCTGGGCCTGTATCTCCTTCACAGACATTTGCCAACACATCTCAGCATGTTTCCTTGGTTTGGTTTATTACTGGGACAAACAAATAAACTTCCTATCATACCATGACATTAACAGGCTGTGAGTCAGGACTTCCCACGGGTGTAAGGACTAGTGGCCAGCCCAGTGCAGGAGGTATGGAATGAAAACAAGTTGTTACACAAGTTTTAGAGAATCAGGTTGTAAAATGGACCCAGCAATCTTAAAGCTTATAGGTGTGGAATTTAAAGACTGTCATGTATCTTTACTTTGTTATAATTTTATTCAACTAGAAATGTGGAAAGCTTTTACTGGGAAATTCAAAAGCCAAACTTTTAAAAGAAGACAGAACACAGGGTCAGTAACAGGTTTGGCAGAGGGCTAATACAAGTAAGTAAGTTGAAATTATTTATCTCAATTACAACTTAGGTTTAAGTAATTGAATTAGAGACCATTATAGTGACACCAAAGGCAATGGACTGTATCTTCACTAAGCAATGCACTGCATGCACAAAGTTCTCTGAAAGTGCTGTCCTTATAGCAGAGCTCATACATATGGGGTGTGATCTCTTTGGTTTTAACAATATTTTGTTTTCCCCAAGAAAGTATCATAATAAAATTAAAATGGCAACTTTCCAAGTTGCCATTAATTGACAGTACCTTGACAGAATGGTTATGAAAATCTGTAATGATAATTTCATTGTTGCTGTTTACAGCTGCAAAATGAGGACCTGCAATGCAGAAGAAGAAAAAAATAGTAATATCATTAAAATAAAAAGTATGGTTAAATTAAAAAAAATCAGCCTGACAGAATATTATGTTTGGCTTCTGAGCAATAGTAGTCAAAGTGGGAATACGAATTTCAAATTAAGAGTAATTTTACTTCATGGTTTTTTTAAAAAGCTCAGCATGCTTTTTGTAAACACAAATAATTTCTTTTTCAAGCAGTTGTCAGCTATTGTTACCAATAAGCATTGTTCATTTCTCCTTCTTTTGTATACATTTGACTATGCAGAGATTTATGGGCTTATTAACAAGACAAAACATGTAGTGCTTAAGCATAAAGTTGTGTATATACTGAAAATTGTTATCAAAAATGTCCCTGTAAATTCTTAATTGAAATATTTTATGCTCTATGTGCTCATGTCTTACAAGCATTTGAGCTAACAAATTTTAGGATAAATAAGAAAGTTACTAGAAGACCACTGTCAAGGAAAAAAGGGCATTTTTTGCTTTACATTGTGTATTGAAATATGTGTGCAAATTTGAGTAAAAAACAAAGGATAGCTTGAAAACAGGCAAGTATCCAAATTAAAACACTTGGTGCTATTTTGAGTTATTAAACAGAACAGAACTCAGTTTCAATTTTCACAGTAAATCAGAGTAGACTATAAAAAAGGTGAAAAATTTTACATTCAAAACATTCAAGTATTGATAATTTACCTGTTTTCTGTAGCCTATCAGCAAGAAGAGGTGATACATTTCTCAAAAGCACTGTTAGGAAGTATTTGCCTACTTTTTTCAGGAGGTGTTCTTGCAAATTTTCAAATGAAAAGAAATTGAGATACCCAGAAAATTTAGTTGTGTTAGAACCCAAGCTCTCATAAATTATATATATTATGCCATAAGACATTGCAAGAGGTCTCAGGATAAGAACACATTGATGCTATTCCTCTCTTTCACTGTGAACCAGTCAAAACATCAGACCAATGAAATTACATACTAAGTGTGACCCAACACCTGTAAAATGACCTGCATACCTTAATTGGCATCTTCGTTTCAAATTTTTAAAGAACAGCTATTCACTTAAAATATATCAGTGAGGTTGTTCTGTTTTTTTAACTTAAATTGCGTGTTCTGCTTGAAAGACACCATGTGCAAGCAGTCAGTTTGAGTATAAACTGCAATTTCCCCAAACTTACATTGGCCGTTCCATAACTCTGTCTTCCTGATCTCAATCTTATCACTACCCCATTACACTCATTTTCTAAGAGACACCACTTAGGGCATTGGGCTTCGTGGATCTGATGACTAGAAACACAAAGCACAGCCTTTGAGTTGATTATGATGAACAGCTTAGTGTGGCAATTACAAAGCACTTATAAAATGCTAGTTAAGATCAGTCATTCTTGGGTCACTGATCTGAAATGCTTCCAGGCATAGGGAGGTAGATGAAACAATCTGGTTACAGTTACACTTGCAGAACAGATGTTGCAGTCTGCCTGACCACTCAAGCAAATGGTGAAGTGAATAGGAGCTGTATTGTATGTCTAGCAGAACCTCTCTCCGGGAGGATAAAGGAGTTGGATACAGCATCTTCAACATGCTCAAACATCATGCAAATGTGAGCAGAAGAGGCAAGAAAAGGGGATTTACATATTACCATCAAGTGTACCTGCAAACTGCTTGTCACCATTTCCTCGACTCCCGAACCTGGTGACTATTTTCCCATTTGGCTGGAAGATGAAGACACAGCATGCTTTATTGTCCACTACAATGATGTGTCCATTGCGATCCACGGAAACACCTTTAGGGCCCATGAGCTTTCCAGATCCAATTTTGGCCTAAAAGGGAAAACACAAAACAGGAAAATATGTTGGCATGATAGAAATGAGTTAGTACAGTTTGAAGATTGTATTACAGGCACACAGCAGAATGGAGAGGCATTTTTTTCACCAAAAGTTGGAAGTGATTGTTTTTATCAGCTGTTACTGTGTACTTTATAATTTTTTCTTCAGCTGAAAATAAAGTCTGCTTTCTGTATGTCTTTTCTAGACTGAAAAATCTGTCTGTCGCCTCAGCAACTGAGTACGAATATACAACTCACAAGAAATATAATCATCAGATTTGTGTGACTTGATAAACTGCAGCACCTGTCAGAAATGTCTGTATGTCCAGCATTAGGGTACCAGCAGGATAGGCAGACAAGCAGAAAGGACTTTTGTCTCCGACTGCATGCCCTTCCTGAGTCCAACCACCACCTTGATGGACAGGGAAACATCTTTATCACTGCACCAAAAAAGTCAGAGCTCTTGGAGCACCAGGGCTGGGTGTGATGTAGGCTATGATGTACTCTGTTGCCTTTCTTGGGTTAGTAAGACACCAGCACCTTCTGAGTGCTCTCAGACAGATTTTGAGCAGAGCTAAAGCTCAGGCTAACCTATCTTCCACCAGATTCCACATGACATTGCTTCACTTGCTGCTTAGACACAAGAAGTCTCAGCTGAAAAATGCAAAGGAGAGAGGATCATGTTGCCAAACAGCAAATGAAGCAATCTTTGAAACACTAAACAAATCAAAGCTTGTTCCTGTCTTAGGTAAATGAAATTATTTCCATCATTTTAAATAGGCCTTGTGACTACCAAAACCATCTGCCAGCATAATCAGCAACAGGAGGGCAATTGTATACAATATTTCAATGGAAAAACGTTCAGTGGAGAGGAGATGGATCTCACAACAGTAAATTATTTGGAAAGGCTAGAGAGCTGTCAAATCCAAAACTGTCAGAAACATTCTTTAGTAGGTTTAAAAAGAGGGGGTTTTAAAAAGAGGATCTAAGCAGCAGAGCAAGCAGAAATTGAGATCAAGCCTTCAAAGAATCCATGAGCTACCTGGGCATATACCCAAGAAGACTCTATGATCACCTCCCAATCCATTACACATTTTTCCCCATTCAATTCTTTTTAAGGCAGAGATTCTAGAAACTGTTTTAATCTACATAAAATCAGTTGAGTTTTTACCTTTCAGTTAAAAAAGGTTGTAAATACCTAATTGTTTGCATTGGAATGGAGCAACTTGCATCCTGCTTTTAGCCATTTTATAAAACTGATGGACAGATTTGAAAGCACTTATTCAGGTTTCAAAAGTCTGCACTGGACAGACAATCCACTAAACAGGCTGTGTTGCAATTATGGATTCCAGAACTTTCAGATCCCGGAGTAATTTGTGAGAGACACATCCTACAAACTGAGGTCCATATCTTGGTGAAGAACACACTTTTCTGTTTCCACTGGAATTTAAATGAAATATATACTAAGATATTCATCTTATTTACGAAACAAGGCCATCTTTCACCTCATTGCCTTTGCAGAGTGAGACAGATCACTGCCTAGAAAAAGCAATGCTGTGAATCATAGAATCATTGAGGTTGGAAAAGACCTCTAAGATTGAGTCCAAGCATTAACCTAACACTGTCATGTTTACCATGTCCCCAACTACCACATTTACTGGTGACTTCTCTGCCCCTCTCCCCTCCCTCCTGCAATTGGTGAGCAGCAGTGGGACAGATTACAAGGCATGGAGAAAATTTATTGCCTAACCCATTTCTCTCATGTCCCTGATGTTTTCAAAGCAAACAGAAGGAGCTCTCCTACCCTTATTAAGTCCCATGTTCCTATTCCATGGTACATTCTCATAGGTGGGGTTGCAGGTAAAAATAGGAATGATCCTAAAATAAAGCCACCTGGGTTCCCTGAGGATGGCTGCTACCAAGCCACTACACAACCTTTTTCAGTCTCCAGTAAAGAAAATTCCAGGGAGTACATCTTGCAGGTCCAAGATTATGCTTAGCCACATACAATGATCATGTGTCAGTTTTATGTTCATGTGCATATACTGTTATAAATTGCAAAATATTTAGGCAAAATCTACCTAATTGAATCATACTAAAATATCCCCAGGAAAAACTATTAAAAATTATTTTGTATTCACCACGGGGAAGATATGAGCAGAGCTACAAAATGTATTCAGTTTGCATAACAACAAAGCAGCCAAACCATAAATTAGATGCAAATCTGTGGATGTATTTCCTTTGGGGTGATTAAATCATATTCCCCTCTTTCCTTTGGGATGCCCGCGTGGTTGTCTGCTTGAGCACTGCACCACCTCCTTACCATCTTTCCAGGATTCCTATGGAAAATGACTCAGACTCATGAGTACAGTGTCTTCCTGCCCATATAAACACATATGGAAAAATATAATGAATAAATCACATACTACATTAATGGGCACTCAGTGCTGAGAAGAGTAATAAAAATCACTATTCTTGGGCCAGGTTTAAAATATAATTTGCAAGCAGCAATAAAGTATGCCCAGCTAAAGTTTGCAATGTTTTTTACTAAAAATCTGTTTCCAGTTTAGATCAAAATATGCTGATGACACATTACTGGATCTGGCTGAACATAATCTTTGTATATTTTTATTTCAGAAAGTTTCTTAGAATTATAGGTTTGATTATTTAGAACAGAACATTATGAAACCCAGTCACTCCAGTTAAGTGTATGAATGGAAGTATTTTCAGGCTTTTTTTCCATTAGAAATGAATACAGTATAATGGATCATGTAAACCCTTAATACAAATAATGTGTTTAATTGAATTCAGTCAAGGACATAATGTCCCTTATTTTATAGGCTCTTAGGAATTTAGACTGGTTTTCAAACATGTGTTTATAAAGTCACCCTACCAGGCTGGAAAATATTCTACTGTGGGATATTCCTAGAGGTAAAAAAAAAAAAATTCAGCTAGCCTATATAAAAATTTATGAAGACTTTTCCTCTGTAGAACTAAGCGTGTTAGGGCTTAAGTTTAACTTTACCAATCTTGTTGCTGTCTGAAAGATTCAAGATTGTCAGCAATTAATTACAAACTTTCAACATACCATCTTTTTCTGTTTGAGAACTTCTCTAATAAGGAGATACAGCTTTGTCACACACTGCAATATCACACAATAAGTGGATTTATCATTCATGTGACTGTCAAAATTCAATTGTGACCATTTAACTACACTACCTACTCCCATCTGAACATGCAACCAGCTTTGCACAGCTCTTTCCTTAATTCCTCTAGTGAGACAAAGAAAAAGAAGTTTGACATATGAAATGTATCCTTTCATCTTTTCCCACTTACCTAAATTTGATCTTAACTTGCAGAGCCTTGTTTGGTTGATAACAAGGTTATCATCTTATATATAACTCTTCAAGACTAGAAAGAAAACAATTCTCTTCTCAGAGGAACAGGAATCATTCTCTTGGCTCTATTGTCCAGTTCCTTCACTAGGTTTGAACACTACACTGGTGAGGAGCTGGTACAGCTGCTTCACCACACCCTCTCTCCTTAGCCTAGTGCAGTGTCTGCTGCAACAGTTTTCTTAAGCAATTTCAGAGTACTTGACAGAGGAAGCCAGCACTATTCTATGCCCTTTACAGATGAAAAAAAAAAAAAAACCACTGGGAAGTGAAATGAAGATAACTAGGTACCCGTGAGATCTGTAGCACAGCCAGAAACAGAATCCCTGAATCCTAAAACCCAATCGGAGTCTTTATCATTTCCAGGATAATACAGCCTTTCATGTGAAGAAGCTTGTGTTTTGGTGCAACCTTAGATTAGAGTTTATCCGCCGCTGCATTATGTAAGTTTTACAGCCTTGAGAAAACAGAGCTCTGTCTTTCTTGCTGCCAGCAACTGAGGAAGGTGACACTTTTCTGCCTGGCAGTGGAGGTTGCCAAGGGGAATCAGTCCAGTGCTGTAATCAGGGAGATGCCTGGGTCTGGCTCCAGGGAAATTTGCCTTATGGCTCACATGACTATTAAAACTCTGCTAAGGGAGAGTAAGTGTAAATAAATACAGAAGGAAAGGGACAACATCAAAAATAGTTAGTTTAAGCTCAAAATAGTCCCCTGATATTGCTGAGTTAACAACTAGCAGGCCACCTGCATCAGAGGTCTTACACAAGGACTTGCAGGCACAGTCCTTTGAAGGCAAATGCCATAATCCATTTCTCTCTCTCTCTGTTACCTTAGCAAACACTACCCAATTTAATCTGACAAGACTCCTGTAAGAATTACCACTTCCAACACACAAGAAATTACAAGGTTTTGCCCAGATTCCCACAGGCTAGATCTGTTATATCTATGTTTTGTGCTTCCAATATATTTTATTTAACCCCATCATAGAATAAAATCCTGAGTTGGAAGGGACTCACAAGGCTCATCGAGTCTAACTCCTAGTCCTGCACCATTCATGCCCAATACAAGCCCCATCCCTTCATGGTACTGACTGCCCCCCATATCACAGCCTCACCCTCGGTGGACATGACCTCCCAACCCTGTGTGTGTCCCCCCACAGTTCCCCCAGGCCCTGTGCTCACCCCACCTGCACCCCTCCTCCCCAGCACAGCTGTCCAGCTGCACTGTGCAGTACAGGATCCCCTGAACCAGTGCTGCACCAATACAGGACCCCCTACTCCCATCACAGTTCCTCAGTGTGGCCCTGTGCTCAATGCCCATCCCTGTTTCCATCCCAGTGCTCCCCCTGCCTCACTCCTGCTCTCCCCACACACATGCTCTGCCACCTGCCCTGCACATATATGCCTACCCTCTGTATAAAAAAATTCTTCTACAAACATTTCTTTTCCCTCTCATAATGCATTGATTGCATTGAATCTAAAAATATTATTTTATATCACTGATGTTTCATCTCTCATTTAATCCATCTAGTCCCAAGAACTATGAAGTCTGATGTGTTAATTTGTATTAACCATACAAACATTGCCAACATTACATAGCTTTTGCAATCCAACAAAAACATTGACTGAAAACAAAGCTAGGCTTCACATCAGAGGAACTACATTAACAATTCATTTCTTTCAATACCTGTCTCTCTGCTGGTAGTATATTGTACATAGGGTCCTGCCTTCTCCAGGGTTTTTTTCCTCCAGAGTTGGCTCCATCCAAAATGCTGGATTTAGAGCTTATCTTAAGGAGGAAGGAAAACAAGCCCTCCATGCTCTGTGTCCTGATCAAGCCAGTTCACAAAGATGTTAATAATTATTTAAAATATGCTTAGGATACTCAGAGTATTTGGATGCTTAACTAAATCACGTATTTCTTTGGGTTTGTTTTGGTGTTTTCATTTCATTTAGGGACTTCAGCCAAAACCAAGGTTTTCCTGTGTAACTGTACATTTTCAAAATTACTTGACAAGTAAAATCACATTCTCTCCGCAAATGCAAGTAATTTGTATTTTTTTAACACTTGCATTACATTTTTGCATCGTTTTATTTTAGCTTGAAGTCTATACATGATCTGGATACTTCTAAAAGCATACACACCAGTTTCTTAGAGGGAGCTCACTGAGGACTACGGAAGCACAATTGCATATTTGTATTTGTCACTTTGCAAAGACTATTCCAGAGGAAGGCGATTTCTTGCTGCACACATAAGCAGCTCAGAACCTGAGCTTTTTGGTCATTATGCTACCAGAAAATTAGCCAAACAGGTCATTTCTCTCCAATGCAGAACTAAGTATCTAGAACTAAGTACTCCAGAACTAAGTACCTAGGGCAGAAATTTCCCTGCAGGTCCATTATCCCAATGAGTGAGTACTGCTAACCTCTGCCAGAGGTGGTTCTCTCTAATGTGCATCACCAGACTTGGTAACATGCATTCAGAGAACAGCACCAAATGGTGGAAACCTTCAATTCTCTCTGGAACTGCACCTGAACCCAAGCAAAATAAATACTGCAGGTTGGAAATCATCAATGTAGTGTAGTAGCTGTCTTATTTTACTCTCATTACAGGGATCAGAGTTGCTATGAAAATATGAGGTGTGCTTTCCTTAGAATTTCTGATTTCTGAAACCTACAATATCATTACTGTCTTTCAGTTTTTTCAGTGCACAACACACCACCTAAAACAGTCCTGTCCATGCTGTAGCACTGGAACAACACCCTGGGTTACCTTTCCTTGCTTTTATTAGCAACAGGATCATACATGAATTATACACTACATTTGCTGAGAAGTATGGAACAAAAGACAAAGTCATCATCAGTCTGCTACCTTCTTTTTCTCCTCCATATGTCACTGAAGAGCTTCATGTACTCCTTGGAAGATTTTGTGTTTGTCTGTGTGCATACATATACCTGCACACGCCCTTCTGTACAATCAGAGTACTAATGATGCGAAGGTTGCTGAGCTGGTCCAACTAGCCTTGCTGGCACTTGCTATGCTCGACCATAAGTTACAGAAAGGCATCTAAGCACCCAGTATGGAACATGTTGTCTCTGCTTGGTATAACATTAGCATTACTGCTGTGATCTCCTCCTATTAATTATACGATGTGGCTGTGTCAGGGGTTGCCAGAGCACAACAATGGAATTTAGACTAAGTTACAGCCAAACTATGCAGTTTCTCGAAAAACAATGTTACTTTGCATTCCTTTGTAGGACAGAGAAAGCTTAGGAGAGTTAACATCGTAACTCATACCTTAAATTTTCCATCTGATGAGAATATGCTAACCCATTTGTTATCATAGTCTGCAATAATGATGTCACCACTGGGATGCACAGCCACTCCTGTTGGCCGCTGCAACTGGCCAGGAGACCTTCCTCGTATGCCAAAACGGCTTTTGAACTGACCATCATTGGAAAATATCTGTAAGAGAAAACATGACTTTTAAAATTATGTCCACATATGACCATCACCTATTTCTTGAAGCTTAGATTTTAGCAAGTCACTAATGAACACTATAGACAGGAAGAGAGCTGGAAACATGAACCACGTTTACACAGTCCATATTTGAAAGTGATTTGTCTAATTTAAGAAGAAGCTTCCATCTGGACCCGAATTTCAAAAAAAAAAAAAAAAAAAAAAAAAAAAAAATTTCCACACTTACATTGCACTGTTTCTTCAGTGATCTCAAAGTACTTCACAAACATTAGTGAATTAAGCTTCACAATGTCTCTCTCAGGTGGGAGGGGATGGTATTATTCCCTTACTAGAAATGAGGAAACTGAGGCACTGAGTGACTCAGCCACAGTCAAACACTAAGTCTGTAGAAAACATAGAAACATGTCCACTGATTGTGTCCCCAAGCCAGGTAACTAGACACTGAAGTTCCTCTGAAGTGGCTGCAAGTTGTGAAGCATGAGGGTGCTGATGAATACTTGACTCTGTCTCTTTGAAAAGGCCTGGAAACAAGTTCTCATGACATGTGGCTTGCTGGTTCTCACATACAAGAACAAGCCACATGCTGCTGCCGTGTTCATTGCTACCACATGGGCAGCCTGGAGAGTGATGACAAATTGTTAATGGTAAAAAAGATACATGGCAAGCAAGGAAAAAATACAGCTTCATTTTCACACAGGTTACAGAAGCCAAGAAATTATGGGTGTCAGGGGTACTACCACAGAAAAGATTGGATCATGATATCAGAAAGAGAAATCAATTAAATAGACTAAAAGCCACTTGAAAATGACATCTACATGTTTATTTTTCTATTTGTACTTCCTTAAGAAATTATATTTGTGGCACCTTGCCCTAGATTTATATTTCAAAACATGAGAGTGATAAAATTTACAATGTAAAATTATATTTACAAAAAGGCATTTTTCCAGATTATTGCACAACTTATTTTTTCATTCATTGCCAAACATCATAAGGAATGGAAATAAACTCTGATTATATACTAGATATAGTACAGATCTGAAAAACACAGCTTCAGGTCAAGAAGATGGAATGTTAATGGGTGATAAGTTGAGCTTCCCTTGTATTTTCTGTTCTGCCTGAATTGTACAAAGTGTGTCTTTCTGGGACTACAAAACAGGCAGAGGTGTGGGGGCAAGGAGAAAAACACTGGAAGTGGCATATCTTCATCCCCTCATACCTGCACACACTGGTTGTTACTGTCTGCTATTAATATTTTTCCATTTGTAGATGCAGCTACACCTTGAAGATTTGTAAATTCCCCTTTATTTCTTCCTTTGGTGCCTAAAATTGAACACAAAGCACATAAGAAATCAGGTTAGACAGGACTAATCAGTTAGGACCCAAATGCCAACACATGCAATTATTACATTTCTGATCAAAGGATTTTTATTTTGAAGAGTTGTTCTCACTGCTACAACTTCAAAGAACCCTCTCAGTAACAGATACACAAATCTACCTACAAGCAGGGATTGTTCAAGGGACTGTTCTCACTCTTCAGCATGTGTGTCACCCTAGCCTCCATCAACATTAATTGTCTCTTTGGCCTTCATAAATCAGTGTTCACAAATTGCCTCTTGTATGAGGGAAGTAGTAAAAGGTTTTTACATAAGTGATGGACTTTTTTTAAACTGCAGCTTTTTATTCCACTGAAAAGGCAGTTAAAGGGGCAGTACCTGGGAACATACAGACAGAGGCTTAGGTAAGAACTTGGACGGATGACACGGGTTTAGTACCATTAGCTAAGACTCCTCAGTGAAATCACAAAGCTGGGATAAAACATATCACTCTGGATGGGGCCATTTCAAGACAGGGAAGTTTCCTATTCCCTCATATACAGTTTTCAGTCATAGGCTTCAAAAATTCCCTTAGCAGGGAAATTCAGATGAAGAACTAGCTTTGAACATTGGGACTTGTGGTCCAATGAAGACCAACACCTGGAGACTGAATGCTTCTGCAGACACCTTGGGTTGTTCTAAAGAAGCAGTGTCCACACACAGTAGTCTCATTTTAACCCAGGATAAATGCACTCATGATTTACATAGACCTGTAAGTCTTTTACCCAGTGGCTTAAGGTAATAAGGAGTTGTAAAATGTCAATTTTTCACAACAGTTCATTAAGTTTAGGTGGCTTATTACTTAGATGTTTGTTCTGAGACGTTCCAAGGAGCAGCACAGAGCAAACTGATGTCTTTAAAAGATCAGCTCTGAAGTGGCTGGTCCAAATTACACCTGGAACACAGGAACAGGATCCAAATTCCTGATTTGTTTGTAAAGGAGGCTCAGGGGTCTTTAAAAAAGACTGCAGTTATGATCTTGGACTCCAATTATTATTCATAATAAATGAAGGAATTCTGAAACAAAACAAAAAAACCCCACCAACCAACCACCAACTCTATAAGCTGTTCTTTCTAAGATTTGGATGCAGCGCTGTTTTTCTCGGTGAAATATTTTTACAAGCATTCACTGGCTGTGTATCAGACATTAACTGGTTCCAATATATTGTTTTAACTGAAAAACTTGTATTTCATTTTAGTTAGTCCAAAATATCCTGGAGCTCAGTGATTAAAACTGTTCTGACTGTGATGCCGAATGTAAGACATACATATCAGCTCTAATTTGTATTTAGCTTTCATCAGGGATGTGCATGCTCGTAACAACCCTTCTTTCTTCTGTGGTGATGGCTGTGGGATGCATATTTCCTGTCACTGGCAAACAAGTAACATTTAATTTCTCTGCACTCAGTGCTGCAAGAATGTCCCTTTGTTTCAAGACTTATTTTCTTCAATTCCATCTGCTTCATCCTCTAAATAAGGCAAATGCTTCTCAGTTTTTGTACTGCAAGGGAAAAGTACATATTCAGGGAATAGTGAGTTACATACCAATTACATTAGCCATACTTGAGCCATACTTTCTGTTTATTCTTTTAATAAGCAGTGCCTGAGGGATGCATGAAGCAATTTTTTTCCACCATATGCTAATGATAAGTTTCCTTTTTGCTTCTTAGCCAAAGAGAATGGATGAAAAGGGAGAAACATTCCTTTTACTACTGAGAGTAAAGGGAAAACATTTGTTAGAAAAGAGAAGGCATAAGCTAGAGCATCTGGAACCAACTAGCACAAACTTTATGGAATGTATGCTCTTTAGCCTTAGAAAAATGTTCTTGAAAGTCAAGGAATTTTGTTTTTAAAGATAAGAGAGACCTATATAAAAAGTTACTTCAGTGGAACCTTGTAAATATACA
>NW_008238448.1:6714709-6794186 GCF_000691975.1 Corvus brachyrhynchos | reverse complement strand
TTTAAGAAATAGCAATTTATTAGCACAGTGTGCAGATGAAATTCAGCTCCATGCAATGTCCTTGTACCTAGCGCTTTGCAGCTATTAAACCTATCACCTAGGTCCTAATTTGCATACAGGCCTTTATACAGCCTGCTCTGCAATGGCAGAAATTCCTTTGCAGAATTCCTCTGTAGAACAAAGCTTATTTTCTAATGTATGTTCAAGAGGAAATCAGATAACTTTGAACTTTCCATTCTGAATAATTCACTACTCCAGCAAAGATCTGAAGCCAAGCGCAGGCACTTCAGATGATGAGAGGAAAGCCTGTCAGCCTCTGGAAAAGCAGGCTTTTGCAACTGACTCTGCAATACCAAAGGATGATAGCTCTCTTCGTAAGCAGAAAGTCCTTCCTTATGAACATACCTGCCTAAGAGAGAGTCTTCAGCAAGTCTTTTACTGCAAGATACTACCCACCCCTCTGTATCAAGGCATTTCATGTTTTGTCTTCTCTCCATCACAGGCAGTCACCCATCTCTCCTTAGCCTAGGAAGGCACCAACATTTCAATTGCACAGGGCTGGAACCAGTAGGAGCCTCATTCCAGTGTTTCCCAAGCAGCCTGGTCAAGAGATGAAAGCCTGCATCTTTTGTGCCCTTCGTTGCCCAGCTTTATCTCCCTCCTCTTCTGAGCTAGTGCAGGGCACAAAGCAGGAAAAGACAGATATTTTACTGCAAGCTGCTGGGGACTGGGAGAAAACAGGAGAGATTTCAAAAGGGGAAGGCTGAACAGAGTTATTAGGAAGCAGATCTGTGGCCTGTGGAGTATCTCCTTTTATACCATTTTTGTATAAAGATAATAATCAGATTTGTTTTAGCTCTGTCTAATTCTGTCTGGTATTACTGAGCATAGCCTGCACAAACCAATTAATTTAGCTTTCAACAAAGAAGGTATCCATTTTCTTCTCAAGACAATTCTAGCACACATAAAATGCTTCGTAATTTCAATCTTTTACTCTTGCACAATAGAGGCCATACTGAATCTCACCAAAAAGAAGGGAAAAAATAATCTAAAAGCCCATTAACAATCACAGGAGATGTTAAAAATTACTCCATGTAACTGTAGTAACAATTTGCTCTTCAAGTCCTGGGAATCTGAACAAACTTGTATAGTGTATATTTTTCATGTTCATAGTAAGAGAAGGAGTGGGTTTTGCTTTCTAAGTTTTACTAATATGAATAATAACCCCCCCTGCTTGCTAACTTAGATTCCCCAGATTCCTAAAATACAAAGAAAAAAATGTGTCAGTTCCTCCAGCAGGAAGGGAATAGATTCAGAGAGATAAAATCAAACTGCAGAAATATTATAGATTATTGGAAGACTTTAGAGGTTGTGAGTGGCCATAACCTGTTGTGTAGGAACCATTTCTTTCCTGCCTACAGCACTACAAGTAATTCTTCTTGGACTCTTTCCTATGTGGTACTGGAACAGAAGGTAAAACTAAACTGCGTGGAAAGGTCTACATACATACTGCATAGACAGGCATCAAGGAATTTTCTTGTTTCCCAGCTTCCTTTCTTTTTTCCTCAGAGTGCTAAAAGATATTTAGTCAAATCTTACACATTATGAGGCTGTGATGCCCCCTCTCATAATGGATGCAGCCGAAACACAGAAATCTCTGGAGTAAAACTGCACTGGATTGTTAACCCTATGTGCTTGCTGTAAAAGAAATGTCAGTCTTTCTAATCCTTCCCACGTAACTCTATGTTTTAAAATTAGTCAGTCTGCTGGTTGAAGGCACACTGTTTGTAACCTTTAAAGAGGAATGAATAATTCAGTAGGAACTCTGGCAGATATGCCCACACACTGTTGGTAGTGAAGATGGACTGGTTTGTGTTAATTTGCTTTACACAGCATCTGTCCCTAAAAGCTTGGCCAAGACCACCCCCAAGCTTGTGCAGCAGAGACCCTGTCACCACAGACAGGCATGGACAAACCTAGGGGTAGGTGCACCTCCAAAGTTCTTTGCTCTCACAGCAGCCAAACCTCAAATAAAAAGAGTCAAATCCAGGCCAGGTCTCTGTCATCAGCACATCAGAAATGTGCTGGGGACTTTGCCAGCAATGTGGTATCAAGAGTTCTTCCTTCCCCCCAGTCCAATACAGGTACGACTGCAATGCAATGCAATGCAATGCAATGCAGTGCAGGCCTGGCAAAATTCCACACTGGCCATCACAAACCCATAGAGTTCACGATGAACATCAGAGGGATTTGAGCCAATAAACTGGAAACAGAAATTATTTTTTCCCATTACTAGGCATTCCTATTTCTACAGCAGGGAGGCTGGACCAGATGACCCACTGTGGTCCCTTCCAACCTTATTTCTTTTGTGATTCTGTGAAACACCCAATCAAGAATCCTTTTGCTCCCTCTAAGCCTGCTTTTTAAACTGCACTAAAGCTATTATTACATAGGCCTTGTTTGTAAGGGTTTATGTGGAGTAAATTCACAGTAAGTCTCCTATTTGCTTTCAGCATTGATAACAGAACAGAAGACGACATTCACACCTAGTAAGGAGGCTGACAGAAGTTCTGTTAAAGGCAATGTTTTATTTTACATATTAATGTACCAGCTAAACTTAGATGCTCAGTTACGTGACTTAACAGACAACTTAACGGTCTGAGGAAAAGGAAAATTGAACTTTCTAGCAGAGGGCCAACTCTCCATCTGGCTGTATCTGATGCCAATTCCAAATATAAATAAACGAAGAGAAAAAAGCAGTTAAAGTGGGAAATAGAACCACTACTGCTAAATGGTGTCAAAGAACCCAGTCACAAAAAGTGCCAGAAGAGAAAAAATACCAAGGCACACAGTGCAGCATGGCAGAGCTAGAACATAAGATGGGGTCCTAGACAGAGCAGCTGATAACAACCATGTCTCTTAACCCTTCTTTGAAGGACATGGAAGAGATTTACCAGGGAAGGTGGAAGTGGCTAATACTGTAAACACCCCTCACCTCTGCTCAGCATGGGTCTAGGGCACAAAAGCAGGGTAATGAAAGACTTCCCTCTCACTTTAGTGCTTTCTACCAGTTGTAGAGGTAGAAAAATCATTGGGCAACAATTATTTTCTAGATCTCATAAGAACATTCTTGTTTTCATTTGTATAGACTAAGGACATGCTACACAGATATTGCATGGACACACTCTTAGAGATTACACCTGTTTAAAAAAAATAATAGGTTGAGGATATAAATTATTGAGAGAGAAAAAGGATGCAAGAAATACTCTGCTCTTGTAAATAATGAAATCTGTGAGCGTATAGTCAATAATTTGACCTTGGAATGTCTGAAGAGAACCACATGCCATTTTAAAAGCCACAAATAACACAGAATTGGCAGAAGATACAATACACACATCCCCATGAACAAATGCACTAATGTTGCATTTGTGCTATCTCTTGTTAATACTAGCAGGAGAACAATCCCCTGCTAGCAGCTGATCAATTTACTTGTGTGCATAAAAGCCCACACATCAGCATACATACAATAGCACACTCCATGTACTTGGATGCCCAGAGGAATATTACAGTGTGATTCTCCAACACAGCTGTGTGAGCTTCTGGCAGCCCAAATAGAAGATTTATCTTGCCCAGCTTACAATACAGACCCAGATTTGGTCAGGGCCATTGGAGGAATTCAACAATGGGTTCAAAACAGATACACAGTTGTGTTGGAGAACAATGATAAACTTTACATTACCTCATCAACAAATGAATCAAACCTTAACTTTTCAAAGTGAGCTGAAACTGGAAGTAAATGAACTCCATGAAGGCAATCCTTGTGAAAATGTCAGAAGTTTTACCTGCATAATTTGGAAGATTGTAAAACCCTAGAGCATTGTGACCTTTCAGACAATGCATACGTAAGCCCACAGAAGCCCAGAGGAACATCTCTATAGAGGGTCATTCTGTGAAATGAGTGGCTGAAAACTGAACATGAAATATTACTTTCAGCTCTGTTTTTTCTATAAAATAGTGATCATTATATCCCAAATATGGACACTCCAAGAGGTTTCATGGAGCAAAAGTTCTGAGACATGCATAGCTCTTGCTCTAATGAAATGCATCTTCCTATTTTGAGTGGTGAAGGGGAGAAGGTAGAACTCAAAAATAAAGCCCATGGTCATGGTTGCATCATGACACAACTAAAAGGCTCTGCACTTCTGGGAAAACATTTAAGACTTCTAGAATTTATGGTGTGTTGGAAAGAGTAGTTTAAAAAAAAAGGAAAAAAAAAATCTAACAAACAGCACCACTACCAACAAAGGCCAAACCAGAACCATACCACTGTTTGGTAGTCAAGCCAGAAACTGCTCACTAGAAGCAAGGGATACAGAAGTGAAATTACAAGCTGAATTACTTTAATCCATACCAAAAGCTTTGTAATAAGAATATTAACAATTTTTTAAATACCCCAAATCAAATGTATCCATTTCTCAACCAAAATCCCAATTAAATATTTGCTGCAAACTATTTTTGAAGTGTATACTTCCAAAATTTACATATAAACAAAAGTCAAGAGGCTGAATGGTATTACCAGGTTGCTCTACTTACATCTTTAGCTTTACAATAACTAAACTTTTTCATTCAGTTTCCCTGAACTGTTTTTAAGTATGTCAACAGGCAGCCAAGTCACCTACCTATTCTGAAGATCAAATCATCTTCAATGGGATTCTCTTTTCTTTTGCCAGTGCTGTACATGCTTGCAGGTCTCTTCACAGCTTTCTGCTTCACATGACCACTGCCAGGAGATTTAACACGCCTCTTAACCCCTTCAGTGGTAGGGGACACATCTGCTGACCTGACCACTTTAAGTTTGAATGGGCTGCCCTTGATATGTTGATCATAAAGTCTCAGTGACAAAGTGAAGTCCCCTTCTTTCTGAACAGTATACAAAAATTCGTAAGTGCCATTTTTGTTGTCAAGTATTTCTCCATCTGCTACACTCCCATCAGGCGTGCTCAGTTCAGCAGTGAGGTAAGCATTCCCAGATTTACAGAGCTCCCCATCTTTGTCCTTGGTTGTGATGGTAACAGACATGGGCTGTCCGATCACTGTCTGCCTCAGTCCCTCACCGGTGGCAACTGTTTCAGAGGCAACAGCATTGGTGGTTAAAATAGTCCCCAGGTTGTGAATGGACTTCTTCAGGCCTTCTGTTTCCACGATAAAGTCCAACTGATCGTTTTCACGGGGCTGCAGCGGAAAGTCCCGCTCGGCCAGTTCGTTCAGCTTGTCACTCATTTGCTTCTTCACCAGCAGCACTTCGGTTTCAGTGCCATGGTTGAGGGCTTGGGCTGTAAAGTTGCTGCAGCTTTTAATGCTTTCCTGTCCTTCTAGCAAGGTATCCAGCTGTGTCTGGAGGACCTGTGTGCATTACCAAACACCAGATTAGCATTGTGTTACAAGACCTATCCTATGAAGATGTAGCATCTAAAGGTCTTTGTAGGAACCAAATTTATGATGTCTTATTTTAGAGTTTAATTTAAACCTTCATTTTAGAAGTACCACACTGATCACTAACCTGTATTTGGAATATAATGCTGCAACACAAAAAAACAACCTGGTTTGGGTATTCAAGACTTTACAGATCCACTGGCACAGTAGATTGAATTACTGCCCCACCTATCTTGTTGCGGGGGGGTTTTTTGTTTGTTTTGGTTTGGTTTTTTTTGAGCAAAAACCCAGCAACAAATGTAGGAGCTTGAACCCTGCTCCATTTAACTCTCAGCAGTCATGGTTAATGAGACAGTTACTGGAAATTAGTTGTGTTCACAGATGCAGAGATATTTTGGAGTCATGAAGCCCATTAATAAGAGAGGCTGCAAGAAACTTCTTGACACTATTTCTTCAGAGCCAGGGGAATCTGTGGGTTACTCCTCTATGGAAATGGACAACAAGGCCTCAAGACCTGGATGCACATCCATTCTGAGGAAAAGGGGGATTCCTGAACCAAATAAGTGAAGAAAGGAAAAATCTCCCTAGAAGAAGGTAAATTGATTCCTCACTTTCAGCAGGCAGGAAAGCAAAACATACAGAATGGGCTGTGGATAGTGGGAAGAGTTGGATTGAGTAGCCTGAAATTTTGGTGGGCAGCAAGAAGCCACTCCATATTTAAGACTATGAAAGAGCTTCTATTATAGGGTCAGTTCTGGCCCTCAGTCTAAAGTCCTTAAAATCCTTGACCTCAAAATTGTTAAGTGCGGGCTGGCAACTGGGCTAACTTT
This sequence comes from Corvus brachyrhynchos, assembly GCF_000691975.1. NCBI lineage: Eukaryota > Metazoa > Chordata > Aves > Passeriformes > Corvidae > Corvus > Corvus brachyrhynchos. Next base: position 6,787,923 of record NW_008238448.1, on the reverse strand, counting down.
TTTTTTTTAAACCAATTTTGCAGTGAATTGGAAAAAGGATCCCTGAATTTTAACAACCTCGCAGAGACATTCATGATAGTCAAGGAAACATTGCAGCTGCCCCCCACACTCTCCACTGATAAAATCCCCAAACGAAGGTACCCAGTCATACACTTGGTATGTTTTTCCTACAGAGAAGAACCAGGGCACAGACATGACTGTGGATTAGAGAAGCTTTTTTGTTGACCATCACTGTAAAGTAAATATTTTTGAAACGTTTCTGTTGATGTAAAGTAAACTTAGAGACTGGATGTATTTATTGCTATGAAATACTCTTCCCTTGCTGAGACACACTATGTAAAGACATTGGATTCTAAAGGCATTTTCTTCTGAATTTTTCAAAGCTTTAAGCTTTTCATCCACTGGAGAAAATCCAGGCTCCCATGTTACTGACATGGGAAAGTGATAACAACACAAAATCTTTTGCAATCAAAACAGAATGAACAAGTTTCAAGACTACACTGAAATTTCAAGTCTTCTGCTTTTCTAGGCATACAGAAATTTTTCAGGATGCAATACAAGGCATTTCTAATCTGCTTGGTCTTTACTCAAGGACATAAGTAGTTAAAGAGAGAGCATAGCTAATAAGGTCCCAGGATGCAAAAACCCCATATGCTTCAGATAACAGGTCACAAACTAAAAGAAAGACAATTTGCAGCTATGTTTTAAAATCAATACTTTCTTAAGACATCTTTCTTTCATTACAAAAATGGAAAATATTAAATCCTAACATACATAATATTTAAAATGTACAGAGAGTATTTTACATCTTACTCTCTTTCAGTCCACTGGGCAACAAACTGAATTTTCAACTTTTTTTTAGTAAAGTGTACCCTTTTTATTGTTACATTTTTTAAAAGCATATGATCAGAAAAATTGATGATTTGGGTTTGACTTATTTTGCAGGACTACTGTGCATTCAAATTAAAATCCAGTTTCAACTGGGGTTTTTTTATACAAACAGGGTAGATGCCTCTTTTACTGCTTATGTGCAACTTCATAAAAATTTTATTCTCTAATGCTCAAAGTAGTTATTAAATTATTTGAAATCTCTTTAAACAACAATAACATCATATTCTATTTTGTGTAGACTTTGTACACACACAGAGTGTATTTGCTTGCTATGGAAGTGTGACATCTTGATTAGATTGTGACATCAGGAATACATTTAGATAAACCTGGGATCTAAGTCCACATTATTGATGCTAAAACTTCTCTAAGCTGCTCCTTAGCTCTGGAGATGACTAAATTCCGTGCCCCAATGGTTTCGGGCTCCCTATGTTCCTAAAAGTACGTATCTTGTGCACATGTTAGAATTCCTCCATTTCCACAGGCTCAGCAGTTCAATACCTTTCTAATGATGTTTTCAAGCCTATTCTAGATCCAGGAATGCAGCATTCCTCCACTTCAGACATCTGGAGATGTTCAAGCTGCTTGGTAATGGCACTCTTGAAACTCCAGTTGTTGATGTTATTTCCTTTTAAAGGCTACTTTCATGGAAGAAATCTTTCTTTATAAAGCAGAGAACTGATGCCCAGGAAAATAAGGTCTAAATTCTTTAATCTTCCTGATTCAGACCTAATAATCCTCAACAAAATTTCTACCCACCAGGCTACAGGCTTTGCTTTGTAAAAGTACATGTTTCTGTTTTCTTCCTCTGAAGCTTAATCTACAGTATAAGGGGAAGACCCTCAGATTCAATCATCATAGGAAGTAAAAGAGTGAATACAGCTTTGCAATCTATTACTCTCTGCATTCCCCTAAGAAAGTGAGATGTCCCTCCAATCTTTTTGTATTCCAACACGTGACATCTAACATGAAATATGTTAGATCATGACATCAAAGCACTGGAAAGGAAAACAGTGCCTTGAAGCAAAACAGGCAGCCTTACTCAGTTCTTCAGGAAAAATTGTTTGGCCTGTATCTTCATGCTCATCTTATAAGGCTGGGCACCCACAAGTGAGGCTCTGCAGCACTTCATTTCAGGAAAACAAAGTTCTCTGGATCTCAGACACAATTTGTCAAACTGGCGTCCCACACCATTTGTAAAAACTGGCTGATTAAATTAGCAGCTTTTCATTGAAACAAAACATGCATCTTACTTTGTGTTTAAGGCCGTAATTCACTTCCAGCTCCATGAGCAGCACGCTCTTTCGCACATTTAAAGTCTTCTGGAGTTCATCAAAAGTGGAATGAATATCATCTACGATGCTAGCCTTTTGGTTGGTTAACTGGTGTATGATTTCAGATATAAAATGAAGTGCTGAGTCAATCTCTGGAAGCCTGAGGGAGGAATTAAATTACAAAGATTGCTGTTTCAAAAGTCATTAAACATTGGCCCTTGCCCTGGTATCTTTTGGTTAAACCCTCTCATCAGCAGGCTGTCTTTACATTTGGTCATTTCCCAGAAGTAAGTTCATTCCTTTTATAACCACACAGTGGGTCTGGTCTGATAAAATAAGGCTAAGCCACAGTCTTCCCCTGTGCAAATCCATTAGACTTTAGGCATTACCAACAGTGAGACCTTGGATCCTCTGTACTTTATACTGTATATCTACTCAAGAAGATATAACTAGATCTACCCCACTTTTCCTTTTTTTTTAAGCCTTGTTGCCACCATAGTGTTTGTACCAGTCTTTTTAACACCCAGTATTATTTATTTAGCTATCATTTAATTAACAACTGGATAGTATCTTCTTCCTTAGCATTTTATGCCCCTTCTTTGGAGGACACCTGCATTTCGAATATCCTCTGTTTTGTGAAAGACATATAGGAATCTCTTTTCACTAATCCCTCAGTACATCCCACTCAATGGATTTTTTGTCCTTATTCTAGCTGCACTATCCCTGTTTCCAAGGTAAATACCCATGGCACCAGCACATTAAAATATCTACCCCAGTTAGCACAGGAAGCCAGTGATAAAACTGAAAATGGAAAATAGTCAGTAGAGTCTCCATACCTTTTGTTGACAGCATCCAATTGGACTTGGAGGGAAGCCTTGTGTTGCTCCACCACATCCTTGAGTGGTACGGTGGGATGCTCTGCGTGTTCTCCCTCTGTGCACTCCCGGCACATGGCTGTCTCACAGGACTGGCAGTAAAACTCCATCACCTGGAAAAGTGCACAACTCTACACTCAAACATGGCAGCAGTAACATAACTCAAAGCATATCTTACTGAGTCTTGAACTCATTTATTAGCCAAGCTCTGAGACAAAGCTTCTGTTTTCTTATGCACCAATAATTTACTGCCTAAAAGATGGCTGTTATTCTTACACATTTTACATCAAAATGCTCCTTTAAAAGCATCTTATTCTATCATAAAGTGTCAGAACAGCAGCCTGTATACAATGCTGGACTTCACTGCTGGTCCTAACATTGTCTTTACACTGTGTAATAGTAAGTTTTGGTGTCTCTCATGCACTCCATGAAACAACTCAAAAAACCAGGCATTCAACTACCCTCACTAACTTGATCCTTAGTTGTCCCATAGTGTCTGCTAAAGAAAGTGTAAACTTAGGCTGCTTTTCAGAACAAGGCCACCCTTGGAACACAAACTCAATGGAAATCACCAACCAGCATGTTTATTTGTTAGAGGAAAGCACCCTAAATGAACCAACGTGCTGCAGGGAAAAATCTCTATATCCCATTACTAATCCCTTAAAACCATTAAAACCTCGTATCTGAGATTGTAATAGGAGGGCTGATCTATACTTGAAAGAGGAGGAGATTGTTTCAACCTGTTAAGTACCCAGCAAGATGCTCTTTAGAGATAAAAATAGATCTTTACATGTAATAGATTCTGAATATATTCATGAAGGGAAAGAAACAGAGAAGTGCTGTAAATCGTATGTTAGTCAAAATAATGCACACGTGCAAATTTGGCATGAGACCTTTTTTTACAGCTTGGAAGTCCTTGGGCACAAAGCATTTTAGGCTTATTAAAAAAGGATATAAGGGAATTCATAGTATATGCTTCAAAGCAAGACATTGGCAGCTCTTTTGCATTCAGAGCATAGCATCAGAATCTTGAATAATTCAGCTGATGCTTCTGGCACTCAGATATCTTGCACAAAGATGGCTGTGCTAGAGTTGTTGGTTGATGAGATGGTTGTGTAGAACCAGCTGTTTTCAGGTGAGCAGAGGGATTTGTAACAGCACGGGGCAAAAGAGCTGGCTGCTCCAAGGCATCTTGAGAATTAAGGAGGGGAAAGAAAGAACCATGATTTGCACGTGGCTATTAGCATTAACAGGGATTTTCCTCTGATAAGCTCCTTTCCATCTTATTCCCATTCTTCCCTCTTATCTCAGTTCACAAGATATGGGATTCACATGCCATGAGGGTTTAGTCATTTGTTGGCCATTCATGTAAGCCACTTCGGAGAAAATTTAAAAGTTGCTCCAAATAACCTGTGTAACATCAAGTAGATCAGCAAGGGGAAAAAAAAGTAGACCTTCTAAACAATGTCAACCCTCATGAACACTACTCCAGTCACTGTGAATTTAGCAGTCTCACTGTAGTAGATCCTCCGAGGCCTGATAGTTACTTTGGTAGGCACTGTGATGTGATGCATTCTTACAGTGCATGGAGGAAATAAGTTAAACCAAGTGTAGGATTGAAGTTCTTTTCAAAGGCTTCAAAAGTCTGCAATCAGAAACAGCCAAAAGGAAGACTATTCTATTAGGAAACTTTGAAATCTTCTTATATGGCCCAAAAAAAAAAAAAAATTCATTTCTTTTGAATGAGTGTCCAAAATTAATCTTTCTGCTCTTAATAATTTAATGCTCAGGTTCAAGATATTTCAACAAGCCCTTTATTTATTCAGTATTTTTATCTTTGGATACAGTGATTAGAATAATTTAGTATTTCTGTTTTCTATTGAACACCCCATAACACATATCTTTATATTTGCAGCCACATATATAAGAAAGGAAGCATCTCATTGGCATAATGAAGTTCAGCCTAAACAACTTTCTTCCTCTTTATTCAAACATCAGAGAAACACGTAAGCTCAAATGATAATAGCAAACAGATCACAAAGACCTAATGTGTATCTATCTCCGCGTACAAATAGTTGTCTTTGCCTCAAATTCAAAATGTTTGGAGAGAAGCAGCTTTCATTTCCCACTACAATTATTGTACTGTGCATAGATGAAGGAGAGGGAAAACCTAATATTAATACAATTCAGGCTTCAACTCTCTAGATAGGCTGATTTCCTAAGATTTTTTTTCTAGCATCTCTTAATCAGGCAAGACTAATTTCTAACTACAGACAGACATGTATTACTGGCTTTTCATCTCTCCCCTCCATGCCAAACATGGGCATCACATTTTGTACACTCCCAGAAAACTTTTCACTATGACAGGTTTGCCTTACAAAACATCTCAGAAAATGACATTTGCCTGAACCTCTCCTTTCCAAATTCAAGAGAGCTCTTGGCCAGGACATACTATAGCATCCAGCTCTGGCTTCAGCTGTATTTCCACCAAATTCAACGAGAACATTCCCATCAGCTGTAATGAAGTTTGAATTTCAGAACCCACTGGTTCTGAAATCCCATCCACTAATTCCCACCTTAAACCAGACCAGCATATTTCAGCACTACGATGTAATTACAGACCCATGCGCATCTTCGCTACTGTAATTCAACTGAATTTACAGAAACCTTTAAAATTGCATAATCAAGGATGCAAGTACTTCTGAACTAGATTTCACAGTGCCAAGACACACTAATTCCAGCCCTTCAAAGTTCAGGTCTTGAGGAAAAAGTTCTCATCAATCCCAAGCCCCACTTCTCTAAAATCACATTGCTCATCCTCTGCTTTCTATTTGTTTGAATTGAAAGAGCAGTCTACAGAAAAAGGGTAAGTCAGCTCTTTGCCACCCACCTTCCTCATGTCACGCATGCTTAATTCTTCTGTCCCAGGGCTAGTGTGTACCTTAGCTTTGTATGATTTGGCTTTCAGAAGAATGCAAGTTTGAATTACCTGAGGGTACCTCTGAAATACCTGATAAAATTTAGAACGTGGAGTTTTTTCCTCCTGAGTCACAGCTTTTGCCTTACCCATAGATTACACTTTAATGGGATACACGAGTAAGTGACATGGTGAGAAGTACAGAGGTGAGGAGAAAAAAAGAAGTGTTTAAAAGGTAAGTAAGATATGAAGTCACTTCATCAGAATATCAAGGATAGATGATTTTTTATTTTTCCAAGAGAAGCATTCAGGCAGTAAGCAACACCTCCACAAGTTCAGGAAATGTTTTTGTAAGCAAGATCTTATGCCTGTCAAGTTGCCAAGCTATGCTACGATCTTTTGAGAAAAAGCTAGTCAGAGAGAAGGCATTCTCTCTTGTTAAAAGTGTTTAATTTAATACTGTGTATCCTCTCTTGTTACATCTAGAGGCAGAAAATACATTGCCCCACCTTCTACATTGTAAAAACACGGTCGACTCTGAGCTGGTTTTCAGTTCAAATTCAAACAAAACCCAAGTATAGACATTTCAGAATGGGTGACTGCAAAGAGGCTACACCACTCATTACATACAATGGAGTTAGAATTTCATAGCCTTCCCTGCTCTGGCTGCTGTATCTGCCCCTAAATTATTGTAGATCAATGTTTCCAATCCAGAATGCTTTTATATACAGCAAGAGCTGCACGTGTTTAGCAGCTGAGAATAAAGCCAATCTTATTTTAATGTGTAGGTAGAAGATAAGAATCTTCTAGTATGTTCAAAAGTTCCATATGTGCCCTATTACCCTGATTTAACAAGAACATACATTTGTGCTCCGTGTTGTGTCAAAATAAGAAAGCATTTTTTTATAGTTCAGGCACAGGTAACCATATTCTGTATTAAGATACTACAAGCTGAGTTTCACTTTTCGTAAGAACAGACAGAACAAAGATGCCATAACAGAGGATGGGAGGATGTGCACAGAAGGAATAAAGTAAACATATACACAAATGGAAAATATGAGTGATGGGAATAGTGGACCAACTGGGAAGGGAAAGTATCTAATCTACATGGCCTGAGGAAGGCTAAGTTTCAAGCTGACAGGCAATCAAATGAGAAAATATCTCTGCATCAGTTTCTATCTCATTTTAATCAGAGAGGTTTAAATCCAGGATGGCTGAAATGATTGAAAAAACTTGTTTAAACAGAAACTTATTTCCAAGCTAATATGAAGAAAAACTGGTAATATTTAAAATAAATATTTGATGCAAATACTAAAAGTACAATGGGTCTGACCCTACCCCAAGCAACATGTAAAAATTAATGGAGGGTGGATTTAGTGCAGAATGACTGCTGGTTTTGCAAAGGCATTCTCCTCCAGCTGCCAGCTCAATCCTTTTTCACTTCCTGAAGCCCCCAGTAAAGCTACTAGTAGCCAGGCACTTGAAATCATAGAATACCCTGAGCTGGAAGGGACCTACAAAGATCATCAAAGTCCAACTCCTGGCCCTGCCCAGGACCACCCCAAGAGTCACACCATGTGCTTGAAAGCATTTGCCGAAACGCTTCTTGAACTCTGGCAGGCTTGGTGCTGTGACCGCTTCCCCACGTTCCAGGGAAGACGTTCTGGGTGAAGATTTCTTAGATATTTCCTACTATCTAACCTACTTGCCCCACAGTGCTCTTCTGTTCTGAACCTATGAAGCCAGCATAAGCCCATTTCCTCAGTGAGGCCTAAGGTGGCCAGCACCTTGCCCTGTGCACCCTTCCAGCCAGACCCACCTGGCCAGCCTCAAGAAGCTCTTCCCAAATCTTACCTCAGCTCCTCCCATCACAAGGACTAATACGTGCACTTAGCTTTTAATTTCTTAGCTTCACAAAGCTTTAAATTGGAGTCATCCTCAGGCTATCCCCAACCCTCCCAGATACTTATTGAAGCGAGAGGATGTTCCCATCACGCACTATTCAGCATCCTAAAAGACACGCTATGTTTCAAGGCAAGCCAAGTAAGCTAGAGGACTTACAACTGCACCTTTCCCTATAAAGGAGTTCTCAGAGAGGTGTAAGGTAGCATATTTTTGATTGTAGACAAGCCAGGTTTTTTTAAACATACCCAAAGAATAATCACCTGATAATTTAAAATACAAAACAAGTAACACCTTAATTTTGACTTTTTTCTGCATTTCACAATCAAATGGCTCCTAACAGAATGGCTATGTCAGAAAAAAACAACGGTTCATTTTAAAGAAAGCAAATAAAATGCAAACAAAACCCAGGAATGCATTAATCAGTAACCAGTACACACACATAGGTACAGTACCCATTAAAAAAAGTTACACCAGTTATTCATTAATCAGAGTGTACAGCATCAGTTCTGCAAGTCCACCTAATTCCAACAGAGATATTCCTCTGTTACAGTAATCATTACCTATCAGCTGAATTACTCCTCTACAACCAATGTACCTACACTGAGTATCAAATAAAACAGTTCCCAGAAAGTTGTCTTAAACTACTGACACATACTTCTTGGCTTGCACAGAAGCACAACATTCAGTTTACAACGTAACATCACTGAGTTTTGCAACGTGATCCACTTACATGTTTGCGTAAGCTTGGCTATGAGTCAGGAGCTCATATGCCTACCATGAAGTTACACAGGTTAACACAGAAAATTGTGAAGTAAGCAGAGTTAGAGGTGTTCTTGCAGTAATCTGTGAATATTTTCTCAGTTGGGGGTACTTGCCAATGAATACACTGATATGATTTGAGGATGTATGTGGGGACACACGAGGTAAAAAGAGTAGGTGGAGGGAAAAAACAAAGCAGCCTCCAAAGACTGAGATGAGAGACCCACAAAACACTGCAGATAAACAGAAGCTCTCCATTTCTAGCCTGTGCTGACCCAAAGCATCCTCAGATAGGACTCACTTTTATCTGGCTCTATGTTAATATGTTCACATTTTATGTTAATTATGTTAATATGTTCACTTTTGGTACTGCCCCAGTGTGCAGGTTAGTTAAACTCATAAGGCCCTTGTCACATATTGCCTAAACAAACACCCAAGTACCCACAGCACCAGTTGATGCTACAAGCACGAGGGCTAGGGAAACCCAACCCAAAGCAGTAAGGGCACAAGGTTCAGTACTTGCAGGATAATAATTTTGACCAAATGTGCCAAAAGACAGTATCATCCCAGATTACTGGTAAGATGAAATAATATGCTGACTACTTCATGATGCTCCACTAAGAACATTTGAGTCAATTTGAAGAATTACTTGTCTTTTGCTGATATACTATAAAATCAAAGAAATAGTGTGATTCCACTTCCCCTGCTATCTCTTTAGTAAAAAGTATCCATGAAACCCAGACAAGTCAGCACATGTCAATACCTGTACATAGCACAGGAGGCTGTCTCACTTACATTTCCATCATGATTGGGGCAGGAGAGCGGTTTGCCTGCAGCAACAGCAGTGACAGTCTCCAGGATGGAGGACTCCTCAATGCTGTTGTCCGGCGTTCGCTGCAGGACATCCATGAGGTTGGTAATAAAGAAGTTGTTCTGGAGTGCAGAAACCCCTTTCTCTGGCAGAATGGAGGTCTGACGGCACACGGGGCAAGAAAGGGTTAAGCTATGGGCTGGAATGTAATTCTGTAAACACCTATGGGGAAGGAAGGTAGAAGGAGAAAGAAAGGAAAAGTACCATCAAAGAAGGAAAAAAACCCCTTTCATCAGTTAAAGAGATAGTTTGAAATAGTGCTACTCCTACTTATTAAAGGAAAAGTACATCAAACAGGCTTCTGATGCAAAAGAAGTTATGGGGACTATTCTTTTTCTTTTAAAGCTTCTTTTACTCTGCCACATGAAAAAAAGCAGACATCATTAAAAGAGTTATATGCCCTTTTCTGAGATATTCGTGCAGTTGATCATACTTCCAGACACCTACTGCATCCTGCTCACAGGACAGTAAAAATTATAAACTATCAGACAAAGTCTGACAGACATGAAGTTGCATCAACATTTGAGCCTGTGCCTTTAACTGACTAACCAGTGGTTGACCCTTGTCTTTCCAACAGAATCTCCTTTAATAACTTGTATTTGTGGGTTTAGTGTTTGAGAGGTAAAACATGGTCCCAATGAAACCAAAGGAAATTTTTTTCATTTATTTCAATTAGGAAAGTTATTTGGCAGCTACCCAAAATCAACAGAGCTTTCTTTACGACATAGGGAACTACCTGCTAGCTTATCACAGTTTGTGATAAAAGGAGTTTTGGAGGAAATTTTTGTTTGTGTTTGACTGGGAGGACAGTGTTGGGGTTTTTCAGAAAAAATACATTTCACAGATTATAAATCTGACACAAAAGTTCAGCAACCAACAATATGCACAATATCCAGCAGGCTGGCTTAGGTGAGACTTAATGCCACTTTTGGCCTTGAAAATGAAGTTAACACCTGCTGGGCATGCAACATATAGTTGCATGCAATATACTATATTCAGGATGGTCCTGTAAGCAGAAGCTTTGCAGAATGCAGTTCTTAAGGGAAGCAGTGCTACTCCAGATTCCTCATGAGATGCCAACTGAGAAAGTGTGACCTCACACAGCTCCACAGCTCTTATCCTTTTCCAAGGGCTTTGGTTGCACCACTCTTCATCTTCCCCAGGCAGCCCTCCTCCTAACCCCCCAGTAAGGGCTCCGTGAAAGGAGAGCTTAGGCTTTGCACATCAGCACTACACTGGAAGAGTTCTTCCAGCCTCTCTCCATAACCAGATCAGCCTAAGAAGATTACAGTGTAAACCAGAAGCTGACCTTAGGTTTTACACATGAACACAAATCAGGAAACTTAACACATGATGGTGAAAATCTTGTCTCACTGACTTCAGTAAGAGTTTCAGTGCTGCCTTTTTTAATGCTGGGATTTCCTATTCTACAAAAGACCAGTTCACCTGACACAGTCAAAGATCCACAATTTTTCTTTCACCCTGTGCAAAGTTAGATACCACAATTCTTGCTAAGAGGTAGAAATCTCCTAAATTAGTGTTTACACCACATACCATTTATAAAAATTCTCCTGCCATTCAACATACAATCCAGAGTTGCATCCCATCAACAGATGAAGAACTCTAACCACTAATTCTTCATCTTTCAACTTTTCTGCAGATGCTGTATTTTCTCCACAATTTGATGGATAATGCAACATTGAAGTATTATTAAGCATATTCAGTTCACTCAGCTGAATACAGTAAAAGGCAGGTTGCTAGTTTATCACATCTCTTTCCAGAGAGTTTTCCCACTTCAGTCAACCAAACTGCAGAATAATGAAGACACTTAATCACAGGTTATTAATAATGTATATATCATGTCTAACCCTTGGACATTAAAGGCTGGGATAATTACTTATTGGCTTAGTAAATCAACAAAGAAATTTTTTTTATTGTTTCTAATTATATGATAATCAGAATAAATTTGAGACCATTAATTTGAGGTCCAAATTCTGGCTATCATCACCTTTCGCACTGTATTAACTGTATTCATTAGCTTAACTGGATTTGCTTTTTGTTTACTCTTGCATAAAGGGAAGGTATTCCAAATACGCCACTGCTGTCTCTTCTTCCTGCCTGCCACAAATGTGTTTTTCTACATCCCTGCCTCTCCAGCCTTCCCAGAGTTTATCATGCCTTAACATGACATTCACAAGTAAAGGGAAAAGTCCCTGTCCACTAAAGGATGCCTTGTCCTGTTCTTGCTGCACGACACAAACACTGAGCTACCAGCAGGAGGAAAGCACTTACCTCTCACAGAAAGTGTGCAGGCAGGGAAGTACTTTGGGGTTCTTGTAACGGTCCAGGCATATGCTGCAGATCAGAAACTGCTTGTCAATCTGACGGACCACAGGACTTGGGATGTTGGAGCCTTCACTGGCCATCCTAGACCACTGACATATGGGTCCTGTTCCCTTCTACCCTGCACACTGCTGGAATGGAGTGGAAAAGAAGAAAAGAAGAAAAACAGCTTATAAACTCCATGAAATAACAAAATCACTGACTAATCCACTCATGTTTTATCCTTATGCAGGAACTCATATTTCCAAACCAAAACAAGAAAGAATTGAACTTCAAACATGGTTTATCACTGATGAGAGCCAGGGAAACAGTCAGCAACATCTACAACACCTCTGTCTGAGCATTTGGGAAAGGCATGCTGCCTCTGGACTGAAAGAGTTAAGGGGCTGTCTGGTTTTAAAGAAATCCCATGATAAAAACGTTCCTGCGCCAGTAGGTTCAGCCAGTGCTAACAAACATCGGATTTCTTACATCCACAGTACTGCCGGCAAAATGCTCTAACTGGAACTGCACCAGCCAGTCAAATGGCTGCATCACAGACAGAGTTTGAAAATGGTTCACCTAACAATTTTTTTTCCCTTGTCAGTGCTGGTATTGCCAAAAATATGGTAGATTTTGACTCCAGGAAGCCCCCAAGAAGGAAGCTCCAGAACCAGCCAGCCCCTGGAAAGGGAATGCTCAAATTCTGCATCACCAATGGGGATGAGGTAGGCAAAATGAAAATCCTCCTGATAAAAGAAACAGAGCAAAGAAGAGGCAACTGGTAGCCACTGGGAATGAGCAACAGTAGGGTGAAGGATACATGAAGCGCATCCAAATAATAAATGCAAGAAAAATGTCATTCTAGGCAGAACTAGTAGTAAGAATCATGTTTCTAGGACTGAGAATTCTTCACAACCTGGCATATAAAGCATGAAATAAAAGGCTAAGAAAAAAGTCTACTAACTGTTAGAATTAAAATTGCAGGTTCATTTGGGAAAGGCATGCTGCCTCTGGACTGAAAGAGTTAAGGGGCTGTCTGGTTTTAAAGAAATCCCATGATAAAAACGTTCCTGCGCCAGTAGGTTCAGCCAGTGCTAACAAACATCGGATTTCTTACATCCACAGTACCGCCGGCAAAATGCTCTAACTGGAACTGCACCAGCCAGTCAAATGGCTGCATCACAGACAGAGTTTGAAAATGGTTCACCTAACAATTTTTTTTCCCTTGTCAGTGCTGGTATTGCCAAAAATATGGTAGATTTTGACTCCAGGAAGCCCCCAAGAAGGAAGCTCCAGAACCAGCCAGCCCCTGGAAAGGGAATGCTCAAATTCTGCATCACCAATGGGGATGAGGTAGGCAAAATGAAAATCCTCCTGATAAAAGAAACAGAGCAAAGAAGAGGCAACTGGTAGCCACTGGGAATGAGCAACAGTAGGGTGAAGGATACATGAAGCGCATCCAAATAATAAATGCAAGAAAAATGTCATTCTAGGCAGAACTAGTAGTAAGAATCATGTTTCTAGGACTGAGAATTCTTCACAACCTGGCATATAAAGCATGAAATAAAAGGCTAAGAAAAAAGTCTACTAACTGTTAGAATTAAAATTGCAGGTTAAAGGGATGGCAGCAGGCTTGGAACACCTCCTGTCCTGCAACAAGGCACAGGGAGAAAAAAACGTAGGTTCTTTTGAGCTGGAGATACAGATCATAACCAACAGAATTAATACATGAAAAGAGAAGACAGGAGGAAAAGGAAGAAAGCAACCACAGAAAAAAGTAAACTGCCTGCTAAAATAGTTCAGGAAAACCTGGCAAGCAGAGGCCCTGGCAGGGTGGCCCAGCAAGAGCTCCTCTCCACCAGGATTTCTAGTAGGCTGAAGTGCCGGGAGGCGCAGGCACGACTCTGTTGCAGCACCGAGTTCTGCCAGACCTCCCGCATCCACAGCGGAACAGGGGCTCCTCTTCTCTGTGAGCTGCAAGCCTAGCTGGGCTTCTTCTCTGCAGGTACACTCCTGAGGGGTCTAACTTATTCCTAAACAATTTCTACCCCTTTTCAGTCACCCATTTCAGACAATTTGAGATCTAGCTTGAGGGCAGTTCAGGCTTTCCAAGACAGAAACAACAAGCCCTCTGCTGATCATGCTCATTCAAAAGTCACTCAATTCTACAATGATTTGTGTGACCTGTATAGCATTTTACTGTTAGTGTTACATTAGGTCTTCTTCCTGTGCTTGGATGAATGGCACACTAATCTGTCAGAGTTGAACCCATGCTGTTCTTCCTGAGCTGTGTATTTAGCCATACCGGTATTTTTTACTTACTGCACCGAGCAAGGGGCTATTTCTAGGATAATGACAGTGATTATGGATCATAAGTCAGCTGTGCTGACATCCCTGATAACAGGTTCCTGGGGCATCGCCTCTGTGTTAGCAAATACAGCAGCATAAAGTTATTCACAGTTCAAATTCATCCAACAGCAGTAACTGACATTTAATTTGATGGAAAACACTTATGGCAGGCCCTTTTATTTCCTTTTTTCCCAAGGAAGGGGAAACTGCAATGATAAAAATTGCTCTAATACTCATAAAATATCATGTTTGTTCATGACCCAAAAATGCATGATTTCAGGATTGATAATATTTGCATGTCTTTCTCATCTTTTAAATTTTTTTTTAAATTTCTTTCCCCACAGTAAGATAAAATGTGAGTATTATGTAAGCAAAATTTTTTTTCCTATTTAAATGCCATAAATCACACAAAATAAACCCTAGGAGATCAATTAGCAAACCATGTTACTTTTAAAAAGCTTGAGTTAAAGGTGGCTTTACAAGAACTGGAACCAAAACATCTGGCTTTTACAAAACAGAGTAGAAACACCAGATAATCAAATACCTATTAATGTATTCATACATTTGACAGCATAACACGCAGAACATCGGTGACATGTTTCAAAAGGAAAATTAATTTCACCACTTACACAGCTGTGTTTGCCTCCCACTCTCCCTCCCCAGACGTTAGGGGCAGGGACCCAAACAAAACAGGGAAGATAGTCAGAAGCAGGAGGATTTCTTATCAAAAGCAGAGTTTCCAAATTGGACACACAAACAGTACAATTTTTTTGTTACAGACTGAACACAAACTACTGGAAAAAGCTGTACTTAAGATATGAAAGAATAGGTCACTAGTGAATGCTGCCTGTCATTTAACAGAAGAAAGTTCTCTAGCAACCAGGTATTTTTTGTATTTCATCTTTCCCTTATCAAGTAGAGCTACACCAGCAAATAGTGCTTACACAAGAAAATCTGCTGCTGCCTGAAAAAAATAATATTGATTTAATCTGGTTTTCATCTTAGTTTTTCACATTCCCCTGATGTCATTGCAAAATGAAGTAATTCTTAGCATTTCATACACAAATCTCATGCCAATCGCTTTGTTTTTCAAATGCTCACGCTTTAAGCTTTGTCAATGAAAGAAACCATCAATGATTCAGAAATAAGTGCTTTTAATATTCTATGTTTTGTCTGAAATGCAGCAGCCCATGACTGTCATTTATGCTCTGTGCTCACATAAATCAGATTTAAAACATGCACCTGGAAACAGAATTTCACCTGTACATTTCAAGCTTTGGCCACTACCTGGTACAACAACTTCTTACACAAATGGTCCCTTTTAAAGAATCTTTTGAGTATGGGATTTGCAGGATTCTGCAGCCTCTCTAAGGCAACTCCACCTTTGATGTAATTTTGATGAATATGATGTAGCTATGAGAAGGATGATTTTGCCCATTTACTTAATGAAAGCAACTGTACAATCAAAGACTATTTGAAGAAAATCTGGGGATTTTAGACAATGTTTTTGAATTTCACCAGACAGTATTTTTTCTGATTTACTGCTATGCTTGCAGCAACGTAAGTTTTAAATGTATTAGCAGTGGGAAATTTCGCAAAGTAACACTACTTTTACAAGAAAAATGTTCTCTTTTTTAGTAGCATCTTCTGAGCTCAAAAACTGCCAGAGCGCTTTTCAGAGGTTCATTATGTCTCTCAATCAAAAAAGAGCAGCTGAAGCATGAGCTTCGAAAACAAGGCTATCACTTCTCCATATAGTTACACTTCGTAATTTAATGCAAAGCCAAAGGACTAGGAAACATTGCACCAAACAATTATTACATTGCACCCCACCCATTTATCTATAACACACACACTCAAAACCAAGTTCGGGTTTGCTAAACCAAGTGCAGTAAAGGGTTCTGAAATGTACACCCTTTGTCACTTTTCTGAGGCTCAAAGATCGCTATCTTCCCAGCCACCCCAGAAAAAGCATAACTCCTTTTCCTTCTGCTTGGAGATACGACTATCGATTTTTATTTAAAATATACTAGACAGCAAAGAAAGGAGAAAACAATGGCTCTCTAAGCTAGTGGAAAGCTTTGCCCCTCCATGCATGCATGCCTTCAGGAACGAAGACAGGGTGCGGCCCCACCCATATGAAAGGAACTTCCTATAGCACTGGAAAAGGGGGTAAAGAAAAAATCACATTAGGTATAGCAAATGACAGTTCCAGAAGAGTTGTTTCAGGTAAACAGAGACATGTAATAGAAAAATGGACCTTTTCTACAGGTATCCTCAAATGAGCTTTGGAATTCTTGAAAATTCTCTATTAGTTTCCCGGCCGAGAAAATACACTGGGGAATCAAGTAACTGTTCACAGGATTTTATTCCTAAAAGAGCAGAATTCTGTGTTACTGATACACTGCTGTCTCTGAAATCAACCCACCTAGAGCTGCAACTAGCCTGAAAGTACAGCCTGAGGAGAACAAATTGCTTGCTGCTTGTTCATCCTCTTCTTATCAATGGTATTCACAACCTAGAGGGTCTATTCATGCACTATGAATGAATAGGTTTCCAATAGCAACGTTTCCAAAGGAACAGTTAGGCCTCCAGAGCCATAAGAAAGGGTGGGGAACCCTCAATAATGTTGCTTCAAGGACTGGGGGAGTTGAGGCTTAAAAGTCCTTAAAACAGATAGATCACCTGTCCACAGTCTGTAGGAATAAAGAACAGATTCAAGCCATTTCTAGCAGCAGCCCCCAGATCAGCCGATAAGAACACACTGAGCAAATTAATTATCAGAACCGCCACACAGTCCACTTGTGTAAAAGGCTTGATAAGCTAAATTTGCATTCCTTTCTCTCCCACTCTTGCAATCAGCTTAGTGCCTTGCTTAAAACACAGCAACCCTCTTCATTCTTACAGCATGCAGAAATGTAATGAACGATCGAGGGCCAAAACAGGAGCAACCCAGCAGCAGCCACCAGGAATAACACTGAGCAAACTTGAGCATTTCAGACCTACCCATCTTTGTAGAAAAATAGCTTAATCAGTGCAGTGCTGAGGATAAAATCCTTGCAGGGACGGAGCTGCAGTTCCGCAGTAATCCAAACGAACAAACCATCGTCTGTTAATATTTCAATCCTCACGCATAAAACTGTTAAGGAATCCCTATCAGAGTACAGTCATTATTAGATGCACAAGAGATTTTGTGCTCTAAGGAATGACGCTCCATTCCATGAAGAGGACAGGTGGAAAGAAAAATGGAAGAATAAGAGGAGGCCCAGTGAAGTCGTCATGAATTTTTTTTCCTCCCTGGGTCATTTACAAGTGGGAGACCCCTTCAGGATTCAAACCAATCAATCTTTATTTAGCACATCTTTTTCTCACTCAGCCTGTGTAGAAAGACTGCAGCAAATGGTGCAAGGGATTGTGGGATGGGGATGCAGCAGAGAGCTGCAACCAGATTCGCTGGGTTATTTTTTTTTCCTCCCTACTCAGCAATCAGCTGTTCCGAGGCTCCGCGCAGAGCCATTGAATTTGGTCACCAGAATGTTATTACAGGATTAGCAGGCGGAGACAGCTACCACTGTGCATCTGGCATGTCAATGCAGCTAAGAAATACATATGCAAATATTACTCACAAAACGGAAAAAGGATTTAACTCCGAAGGAGAGAGTAAATATTACGTAACATCCATTACCAGGACAGTTGTCAGAGATAAAATGAAAGCACTTTCGTTTATAAAGAAGATAAAGTTTAACACTTAATGATTCCACTCCGATTTTTCCAGGATTCAGGGTATTTCTTGGAACGTAATTCTTCCCTACTCCAACTTTCAGAAGCAACAAAAGACCCCACAAACACTCTTTGTCTCTCTCCAGATGTTTAAAGCAGAAGCAAAGAGCCTCTCCAGCAAACTGTGCTAGTGACACACAAACCAGCAGCAGCTTCTTGTACCACAGAGCTGTATATTTGACCCAACTCCATCTCAAGTCAAATATTCAAGGCAGCAATTAGTAAACTCATATTCAAGGAATTTGAGAATCAAGGCTAGCAGACTGTTCAGCTTTTCTATAAACATTAATGCAAAGGTGTATTATCATAGCTAATCTATTTACTTGCTTAAAAATTTTAAAATTCATAGATCAACTCTGATTTTACTAGGCTGTTACCAAAGAAATCAAAAAGAAATTTGGTGCCTGCTATTTTTCAGCTATGCAGAGAAGGTTGTTAAAAAGATGCTTGTGAATACACAGACACCACTGAAGTAAAGCAACATAGAATTAGCTTTGTCTTCCAGTATAACAGCTGGTGGGTTTTGCGGACCAAGGTAGTATTTGCATCTCTAAATACAGTGTATCTTTTCTTTTGAATAAACGAAATCGTATGCAAGTATTTCAGCTAACTGAGGTTAACAAAGCTTCCCACAAATAAAAGAACACAAAGCTCCATTTGCATCAAGAAGAAAACGCGTGGGGCTTAAATACTCTCTTTGCTACCCTGACTTAATGAGGACAGATAAAGTTATTTTAGAAGTTTAAAATGTTGTCCTAAGCTCTTTAAGCACAGTTTCCAGAATATAATATTTATTCCATTCTTGAATTGATGAGCTAAATAGTATTATTAATCATCTAGTGTGATTGAAATGTAATCTAAATTCCTGTTAAAAATACAAATTCTGCATACATCCTTTACTTTCCACTTGGTGATCATTTAGCCAGATCATTTTATGCATCAGGCAGATCCAGCCTGGTTTCCCTGGACAGTGCCCACAGGGTGAAGGCATGTTGTAATCCAGTTTATAACCTGAAATGAAACATCAGGCAGCGTGTGTGCATGTATTAGGGTTTGGGGTGCCTGTGCCAAAATACTGTCCCTCTGATTCCCTTAACATGTGCTGAACTCAATCAAAGAGAGAGCACAAGGTGTTTCATTTTAGCTCTAACATTCAGAAGCAGAAGGCATTTGTACAGCAGGATTCAAAGTTTTTAAAAAGGCCAGAGATTTCAGGCATGTTTTTGGAGAGGTGAGTTTTTTATGTTTGGTTCGGGGATTTTTTTAGTTTTCTTTTTACACTGTGTGGGAAATCCCTATTGCAAAGAACAAGCAACAGATTTCACTCCCACAACAAGAAGATCCAAGGCCTTTTGTTTCTGCCACTGGAACAAAGACACTTAAAATAAAAATTGAGTGAGAAAATTCAGGAGTGGCACCCCTAGAACTGAAGTGGAAGACTGTCGGACAGAAGCATGCAGACATCATATAGTTGCTTGCTTTCCCTTGCTCATTTCAAAGGCCACATTTACATACACTAAAACAGAATGACCAGTATCACTCAAATTACTATTTCCATTTATGGTCAGTAGTAAGGACTGCATACCCCTCAAAACAGAACTGATCCCATAACATACCTCATGGCCAGAGGAGACTGCTGGAGCCACAGCTGCAGCCACTCTCACAGGGATATACACCTCCAAATGAGACATTGATTCAAAGTGCTGTTCCCTTATCATTAACTCTGAGAAGTTGCCTGCTGACAATGAGCTGATACTCCACAAATTATCCTGCTTCTTCAACAAAACAAAAGCGTGCTACTGTGGCAAGGAAAATGAGACAGAAGCCATAGCATTCCCCCTGAGATTTTACTTGTTACATGTTGATATGTGGGTTTCTTCTCCTTAGTGAAGAGGAAATGGATTCTTAGCTCCAGGAACGATCTTGCACTTTACCCCCATAGCAGTTACAACCAGACTCTGAACAGGTTTATTGTATGTGTATGTCTTTTGTACTCGGAGCTGGAAGTGGGGATGGTCATTATATGCTGCACTTTGTTTGTTGTTTTTCTGTTTTTAAGTAAAAAAGAATAGGCTACTTTTCCTCAGAAAATTGCTGCATTTCATTGTTGCTGTTGACTTATCTGTGTTACTGCTGACCAGTGAAGAAAGTTCTGGAGAAGAAAATACATAGTACATGCCATCTTCATAGTGCCATGGAAGAGTGATGTAGCTTCTGTTGTCATTCCCTGTAAACGTCCTGGGCTTTGAATAACTTATTCTTTTCCCTGTTCCAAACACAACCTAAATTCATATTCTTAGGGAGGCCATAAATAGTAAGGTACCAAAAAAACTCACAGTTAACTTACAGGCCATAGGTAGATATTGGTATCTTCTCTAATATTAAATAAATCATCCAAACACTCCAAGTTAAGATTAATGGTCTGCACTGAAGCCTGTACTATAAACTGACTGAACGGAGTAGTCTTAAGTCACGCTGCTGTACAAAAGAGATTTTAAGGTCAGCAGAAAAAAAATTACTGGGTTCGTTCAAACTAAATCACCAGCAAATACAGTCCTGGCAA
This sequence comes from Corvus brachyrhynchos, assembly GCF_000691975.1. Taxonomy (NCBI): domain Eukaryota; kingdom Metazoa; phylum Chordata; class Aves; order Passeriformes; family Corvidae; genus Corvus; species Corvus brachyrhynchos. The sequence goes on along the minus strand of NW_008238448.1, from coordinate 6,767,417 downwards.
TTAAGGCTGACTGAAGAGGTGTGAGAGACCAGAAATCAATTACCCAAAGCCAACATGCTGGAAATGAGGATTAGTTTAGGAACACAAATACAGGAGAGGATGGGCTGTTACAGCCATCACCCAGCTCCACACAGCCCTAATTTGACCCTGTTGCCAGGAGAGCAAGTGGGGTGAAACAGCCAAGCTTTGTCATTGTGGACCCATGCCTACACCAGGAATCAAAGGGCCTTAGTCTTCCTCATGAGCCACTGGCCTTTACCTTTCCCCACTGTGGCTGTGCACCCACGCAGATCCAGCAGCTTCCAGAGAGCAAGTGCAACTTCCAGCCCTCACTCCACATCCTCCAGAAGCCCAGGCTGTAGCTCACACTAGCTGAGAAGAGCAACAGCTTCCTCCCGCTGTGGAGGGCACAGGGCATGTCTGTAGCCAAAAGCCAGAGGGCATGTCTGCCCCAGAAGGAGCTCTGCTAGGTCTTGGTTCCTCCCCACCAGCCACAGCCGTGAGCCATGGTCACTCCCTCATCTCATGATCCAGCAGAGCAGATGCTTTTTCCCAGGCCTTGTGACCCAACACAAGGGATTTGTCATAGCCTGGGAGGCAAACAACTTGCCTGGGATGTAATGCTGGGTTGCTGGAAATTTTCCCAGCAGCCCAGCATCCATCCTCCTGTGACTTTGCCACCTTCTATTTCCTTCTACCTTCTGCTTATGCCTGGTTTAGCTTGCCAAGGTTGCGGCTTTTGCAGCACAACTGCAGCACGGCTGGGACAGCCTGGCCTCCCCGCTCAGCCAGCGTGAGCCTTTCTGGCAGGACTGCACTTCCTGCATCTCTCTGCCACTGAAGTTGCAAGTCAGGCAGCACCAGACACAAACTGCTTTTCTCCCCTTCATGTTATTCTGTCTCTTCCCCCATTTGGGTATTTGCCATTGAGGTGGCTCTGCAGTCACCAGAAACAAGCTCTGTATTCCATCATTCCTTTTGCATGGCAATGGGGTCACGTCCTGTACCACTGTCAGATGCAGATATCATGAATTAGGTTTCTTTTAAAGGTTTTCAACTGCTAAAGGCACAGGAATAACAGGAATAGAAGCCACTACTACAAATTCAAGCCTTGCTTAATAGCATTACATGTTTAATGATTTGTTCCTTCTTTTCTTCCTCCTTTCCCCAGCCTGTAATCAAAGCTTACAAAAGGGTGAGCACCTGAAACACGGGTGGACCTTTTAAGACATCACCATACTAATGCTTTATACTCCAGTTTGTAGAGGGAAGGTTATGGCTGGCATCTAATACCTACTTTTCTTCTCTCTCCTCATCCCCAAAACTTATGCCTCTGCAGTACCCCCTTCTCCACCACCCTTCGGAGGTGAATAATCCTGCTTCTATCCCCAGAGACCCCATCTCCCAGCTGTCCTGTCCTTGGAAGGAGAGGGGACCTGCTGGTGGCTGCCCTGCACACACCAAGGGACAAGTCTGGCAGGTTAGAGCTTGTGTGATCACACAATCATCACCGACTGAGAGGCTATTTGTCTGTCTGAGGTTTTCAGGGCCTCATTCTGGGTCAGGGTCTTGCACAACAAATCACAAAACAGCTGTAACACACTGAATTTACTGCACATGCAAGGACAATGCCTCAGTGGGCAACCATGAATCCTCAACCAAATACCCCAAATTCTCAAAAACGAGATTTCAGAAAGAAGGGGTAGGAAATGAATGGAAAAGGACACACCAAGGGAAATAATAGGATAAAAGTATCAGGTTAAATTACAGCATCAGAACTCTAATTTAGGGCCCTTTCCATGTTTAATAAAATATCATATTCTCAGGTGAGCTCCTAAAAAAAAAATCTGCAGTGAGGTATGTTGAAGTAATTATTTCAGGGGCTAGATGTTGTACAGTCATAAGTAAAAGAATTTTAAATTGTACACTTGCCATCCAAAGCAGTGAGTCAGAGTAGCTCTACTGAAAAAACCCTACCCTACTGGTACTATCACCCTTACAATTGCACATTTTTGACTCTCTAGGTCTACCTATTTTGTGAACACTGACAGATCTCTGTTCAGCCTTTAGAGGTATACACAGGCTCAAATAAAACCAAGCTGAACTGACAAATAATTAAAACTGCACATCAAAACACTGCTGCTTCCATAAACATCTGCTGTGAAATGCTACTTGAAATAAAAGTGCTCCATGAAGACTCCATACTAATTACTGTTAACACGTCCAGGAGCAGGAAAACAGGCAGTAGAGCAAATCAGGAATCTATTTGGAAAGAGGTCCCTGATCTTTTCTACATACTGTTAGATATAAGGTATGTTGAAAAATGCTCTAGCCATTTTCTTCACGGTTGCTGAGCAACGGGGAAGACAAGTAAAAGCAAGCAGAAAATGCTCAGTGCTTTTGGTACTGAACTGTGTGGTGAAGACTGTAGAGATCATCCCCTCCACTCCCTCCTGAGACTGGATCTGCCCCACGTTGCATGTCCACTGCACCTCTCCCTTTAGGGGAGGTAATACACATCAGGTGCTGGAGTTTAGTCACACATTCTCTGATGACCACCATAAAGTCCCTCTGTTGTTTCCATTTACTTCAGTAGGATTTTGGTGAACTAGCATGAAGTTCAAATCAGCGAGGGAGAAGGCAACACTCAGCAATCACTACAAGTCACATAACTTCACAACAAAATTAACTTAGGGAGTGCCAACCCTTTAGAATGTTTTTCTCACAGCCTTCAAAAATCCCACTTCCCATTAAATACAACATATGAAACACAAACCAGGAGGGAAAGGAGGGGAAAAAAACCCAAAACACTTTAGGTGTCTCACAGCAAGAAACAGCAGATAGAATATAAGTATTGAAAAAGCAAAAATGGAGGCAGAAAGGGAAGGAATTGTCATCTTCTAAGCACAAAACCACATACTAGGAGAAGAACTAAGGAGGGGAAAAAAGAGCCCCTCTCCAGCATGTCAGCAGGCTGAAATCGGGCACACATCCTCTGCAACACTTATATTGTTTAAAAAACAAAATATTCCTTGCTGCACCTCCATATGTACCTTAGCTGTTGAACAGTACCCACCTCATTTTCTTGTCCATAGCCCAGCAATGTCTGTATCTGCCAAGTCTTCTTCTGAACCAAAATATCTTTGAAAAACGCAGCGATGTGTCTACACATTTATATTGTCCTTGGGTTCAGAGAAAACTTTGCTCAAGCGTTAAGTGGCAGGCAAAAGTTTACCCAGGCAGGCTCTTTATGTTGGCAGAAGTGCAACATTGAACTTCCACAGCAAGTAGGCAAACACATGGCTGTGTGCAGCAGGTAGTCTGGCAGCACCAGCAGTGGTGAGAAACAATGTCAGGGCAACCTTGGCAAAAGGAGCTCTGTGGGTTTGAACAATGGTTGTGGGCACAGGAGCTGAACAGACCAACCAACCATAGCAAAAAGCCATCTACAGCTCTCAGTGGGAGCTCAAAGTGCTCTGAGCCCGAGCATGCTAGCTGTGACGCTGTGTCCTCCACCTCTGCACTCACAGGAACACTATTTCACTTCCCAGCAGTCAGCTCCAGCAATTCAGAACTTGGAAACACCCAATGGCTGAACTTCACCCAGTAAACACGTCCTTCCAGTCCTCAGCAAGGACACTCATTTGCTGATTGCATGCCAACACTCCTATTTAAAGAAGTGTTGTTATTGGAAATAGCTGAAACATTCTACAGCACGGATTAAGTGCTCCCTGCACCTTGTGCCTTGCCTGCAGAAATACATCAATTCCCAGCATGTGCTTCCACAGCAGAGTTTTACCACAGCCACAGTAACATGTGTTACCTGCCTGCAAACCCCTGAGTGGGCAGCACCCCCAGACAGTCCTACCAAGCAGCTACTCTGGCTCAGCCCAGGTTTTACTCAAGCCTTCTCCCTGAGGTACAAGGTTTTATACATGACACGAAGTTATCTGCCTTTATCCTTCATCTCCAAAAACAACTCTCCTAAGCTTTCTCTGAGACTGCAGGTTCAGGCCAGATGCCCAAGGCCATCATGGGGCATTGCCAGACTGCTCATAAGCAAATGCTCAGCTCCGATGTAGATCAGATTTCCACAAAAATTACATTCTCAGGAGAGCTTGTACATACACTCCTGCATAAATATCAGTCTTTTCAACTGGCATCACAACTTAGGAAGCAACAGCTAATGAAAGAGGAATAAAGCAGAACCAGTCATATGCCACAATTTTAAGACTCTCCCAAGCTGAACTGGGATATACAGGACATTCATTTCTACATGAAAAGACATCCATTTTACTTTACAGGAAAACCAGTACATTTTTGTGTACATGAAAAGCAAATTAGGGGACAGTATAGGAAACTATAATAACCATGTGAATGCAACTGTCTGTTTAAACAAAAAAAAGAAGTTGGAAAAAAACCTGGCATCAGGACAGGTAAGACCAGTATTGTCTTAAATCAACCACATTATCATTTGGATTGTGATAGCACCTGGAAATCTCTTTCAAGTACCAGAATCCTGCTGTGATAGGCACCTGCTTCACAGCACACAAGTTCCTGTGCAAACATAGGTATCCCGCATCTTAAGGCAAAACAGTTAAGACTGTTGCTGTTTAACTGTATCTGTGACACTAAGTACTTTGTACACTACAGAATAAGTTTTCATAGCCAGCCACCAATTTAGATATGGACTATCTTTGTTAAAAAAGAGGTGCAAGACAGTGGCTTATATAGCATGAATCTCTTGCAGTCAGGAATAGGAGCAGATCTTAAGATCCTCCTTCCTTTGCAAACTCCATGAGTGCACATAATAACTGCCTGAGATTTTAGAAGTAGTCCTTGTGATGACTGTGACAAGATGCACCATGTTGTTACTGAAACAGATTATACATCATAAGTGATAAAACCCATGAGAGGTGTATGTGAAGTAACCAGCTGTAAGCACTGCTTTTGAGAAATTGAGAAATCCTAGTGGAAAACCAGTTACAAATAGGACACAGAGACAGCCCTACCTCAGGTACTGAACTTCTCTAACTCAGATTCCACAGTAAGCGGCTCTTAGGATGTATTTCAAATAACTTAAATGCTTTTGCAAGCTTGATGAAACAGTAGTCATTAGGTTTTTGGAAGGTGGAGCCCACTGTCCTCTTGAGTTAGATTTTATTCACAATTTATTGTTTCTTCACTATTTGTATCTATTGCATTTTACTATTCCTTTTTATTGGCCACAGAGGAGAAGCCTCTTTTGCAAATAACAGTAATGTGCTGGATGATTCTTCACCCTGTGAGCTGTGAAACCCATTGTCTGGGTTGCTACAGTTGTTAGTATTTTACAGACATGCCAGGAGAGTGGGACAAATTCATGGTGAATAAATTGATTAAAGACACCACCTCTACCAGGAGCAGAACTGGAAGCATAAATCATTGAATATAAAAGATCATTCTGAAGAGTACCATGATATGTCTGATCCATTCTTATGCTCTTCTGCAGGCATCTACTGTCAGCAACCATCTAAATTATAAGGCTAGGCTAGATTTACTTTTGATTTGACCCAGACAAACCTTCAAGTTACTCAAAGCAGACATCACAGGAGCTGTCACTCCCTTTTGGCATAGTTAATGGGTATTAAGGGCTCTACATGGCTGCTTCTATCACTTTGCAAAGCTGGGCCATTTAGGGATGTCAGGTGAAAAGAATCCCTCAGACATCTGCCTTGTGAGGAATGTCACTCAGGGCCACAGAGTACTTTTAGCAGGTACACCCCTTTCAGGTCATACAAACAAGATTCCCAACAACCGTGAATGACTAATCATCACTCCAAGAAGAGAACCCTTTCATAGTGAATACATTACTAACCTAGCATTTCTCTTCTCCCTTCTCTTACCTTTTCACATTTATTTTATCCTTAAGAAAAAAAAAAGACTTCCAGTGGTGTTTCCTTTTTCTGGTTTCTCTGCATAGGTACTCTGGATTATTAATATCTGCTTTAAGTAATGTCATAGAGCTTGGGGAAATCATGCCTTGATCACTATCCTGGTTCTTCTCATTTAAAAGTTGCCCACCTCCATCATCAGAGGTCCCTCCTGAGGGTGCACATCTTCAGAGCAGGCCTTCTGCACAAGCACATCCCAGAGGTGAAACAATGATGGCTGTTCAGAGGATAAAGGTCACCATTCAGGAGCACAGATAAAAACACATCCCAAAAGTTAAATATGGGAAGAAACTTTCCTGCTTTTACAATTAATTGTATTCAAGACTGTGTAATATGTCAGCTTCTGATAAGACTAACAAAAATTTTAAACTGTGCGAACAGAGGAAATGAGAGGAAACTCATTTATTTTTTTTCCAAATCCACCTTATATACACAAACATTTTTGCGTGCTCTAATCTAGTCTGTCTTTTTACTCATTTTTATAGGATGGAGTAATAAAAAACTAATTAGAATGAGGAACCTAAGGGATGAGGGGGTTCTCTGCCTACACAGAACATGTAGTGCAATTCTTATAGAACAGTTCTCCAACACTTAATGTCTTCTTTTTTCTGTGTAATAAAGAGTTGCACTTATCTCCACGGAGAGATTTTATGTAAAGGATTACTTTTTAAATTAATGAAAAATTATTTGTCAGGAACGAAGTATCTCAGAACATGTTTGTGTTTTTCAACCAAAATTTATTTTCAGCTGTTTTAGACACAAGACAAAAAGTATATTTGATAAATAGAATGAAATCTTCATGGTGCAACACTTAATTTTATCTCTTTCTTATGTTTTTTGAGCTGAGATGCACAAAGAGCAGTTGCTCCCAAAACTACACACAGCAGACTAAGAATTAGGTAATAAGAGAAGAACCAGTTCCTTGCAGAGAGTCCACTAAAACTTAAAAGCACTTTGGAAAGACCACATATTAACCCAAATCGTAGTACTGTGTCAGAGTAACACTCAGGACAAAAAAAAACCACTCATGATATGAAAGCAATCTGTGGCTCTACCTGACTTTTTGGCCCTAGGTTTCCTAACTTCAGCACAGTGCAATTACTTGAGTTCTAGATATCAAATGAAATTTGCTTTCAAGATAAAAAAAAAACCAGAAACAAAACAAACCAACACCTGCAGAAGCTTATCTTGTGGGAGTTAATCCCTTAAGGTTTACATTAACACTTCCACCAACAGAGGGATTACAGGAGAGAAAGCTGTAGAAGGGAATTTCATGAATACTGTTTCCTCACTGGGGGAAAAAAAAAAAAAGCAGAAGCAAAAGCAAACCAGACAACTGTGTGAATGCAGAGAAACCATGGCATCTTTTCCTCTTCAAGAGTTTATGTACACTGTGAATGGCTTGTTCCTCAGTCCTGCATTTTTATTCCTGGGGGTCATTTTCATTCCTGAGGAATTTGTAAGTAGTGGGATTTACAGTATTTGCAATTTACAGCTGTTCTCAGAATAACCAAGGGGCCCTGAAGACATCGTTGAACTTGCTGGCACCTGCTCTTTTGGAAGTCCCATTTCTCACAGTATATGCAAGTTGTCTAATAATACAGATAATGGGCCAAATATGGCTGGGGCTAAATATGGGACACATACTGTCTCTCCAAGGACCACTACAGAGATTAATGCATTAAGAGGCACAAAACCCCCATAATTGTTGGGATCTTTTCAAGAGCATTTCCAAGTTCAGCACAATCCTTTGAGTGCAATTTGTTGTTGTTTTTCTGTAAGCAATTGTTTCAAGCACATTTGCTCAAGATTCCATCACTACTTTGGAGGGCTTCTGTTCTGCAAAAGGTGCAGGAGCATTTTGCACATTCATGTTTTCATACTAGTCAGAGTTATGTAGTTCAAAATAATCTGGACACTGTTCTTTCCTTGCTAAATCAACTCATGAGCACTTCACAAAACACACTGGTAGATATAGTGCACCTTCAAGCTCACAAATAACCAGGCTCTGCTGAACTTTGATGTAGAAGGAGGCAGGCACAGTATAGATCCTTGCAGAAAGCTTTTTTAAAGCCATCAGTCCAGGCATGACAAATTTCCACATTACAAGTTCACTGAAAGAGTAGCCTCAAAACTAGCATTCAAAACCCATTAAAACAAAGAAAAAGGGGCGGGGTGGAGGGGGATTGTCACTCTGTGCTTCCAGAACTACAAGAAAAAAAATCAAGAACAGAAGCTCATGGCAAGCACAAAACAAATAGCTTTCCATGACAAAAGAACAGAAAGTCACCCATAAATAAACTGATCATACACATGTTTAGGCAGACTAATAACACCAAGACAAATCCATACTGGATTAGGAGCAAGCAAATTGCTGAATATTCATCTCAAGCATTTAAAATCTGATCAAAAGTAACTGCATCTACTCCGATCTTTATGTCTCTTTCAAAAAGAGCATCCACCTTGGCATAATGACTGAAGATCACCATCCACTTAATTAACCACTCCTACAATGCATCCAAACCTGATAATATTCAGATGGTTTTAAAGTGAGACCGAATAATACTTTTACACATGAGCAAAAGTGCTGACCATAAAAAGCAGAGCTGTTTGGAGTTCTTCCAGGGGAACACATGATAACAGTGAATTTTTAAGTGACTTCTCTTCTTCCAGTGGCACGGCACGTTCTTATTACCGCCTAGATTTAATATTTAACAATAAATCATCACAGCCATTTCAGCATGAGTTTCTTTTGATTCTTGTGTTAGCAGGGTCACCATGTAATGTAAGAAGTGCCAGAATACATGCTGCTAACATTTTTCACATGTCTATGATTAGTCTCTTCTTAATTTAGCTGTGCCTCTTTTAACCCTACTGCAACTAGATAGCGGCCAGATGTAGAGAGCCAGCTAACATCTACCTGCTACATCTACCTGTTCAGCACCTGAAGAAATATATTCTATTTGCATTTCCAATTTCGATTCTTCCTTTTGAATGGGATTTACCTTTGAGCTTTTGCCCTAAAGTCCAACTAGCAAGTAGGAAGGCTGCCTGGTTGCCAGCAGACTTCTCAGCTGACTAGATCCTTGGCTGTCCCCACATGGGACATTAGTGACATGTTATGTCACTTATTTCTCTGTATAGTATTCCAGTTACAAACTGTTAATTCTGATCAAACTAAACTACTGACTTCCAGCTAAAATCACCTTTCAAAATAAGTAATGCCCAATCCAAACATAACCAGCCATCCCAATTATTAGAAGGAGCGACATGCAATGCCAAGGTATGTCTACAGACTGTGGACGGAAAATGTTTAGACAGCCTGTGGTAGAAAACAAAGGCAAATGCCTTTAATGTTACAATTTATACAATAAATATTTATCTATTTAAACCACAGAAATAAAACATGGTCTTTATAGAAATAAAACCATTCAGAAAGTTTGACATAAAATTCCATTTTCATTTCTCCAAAGGTCAGCCTGAGTTTTGTTCAGTGGAAGGTGATCTTTCTTTCAGTTGATCAAAAACGAAGAGGGAGAAAAAGACATCTTGTGCACAAAACAGGAATTCCTCCAAATTTCATTTGTTAAATGTTTGCAACCAAGCAGCTCTTCCCTTTACAGACATGTTAATACAAACCTCACAGCACACCAAGGGACTGCCTCCAATCCATTCATGTCTCATAACAAATAGAAGAGCAAGTCCAATTCTAACAGAAGGAGCATGTCTTGAAAAGTAATTTGTCAAAAATAGAGATATAGATAGGTGAAGTCCATTTATGTGACTGCTAAGCCCTGTTCTTTTCCGTTCACTATTTTAAAAACCTCTAAATAGTCATTATTTCCTTTCCAATATTGATTTCTTCCAACAAATATTGATTTTTTTTTTTTAGTCTAGTTTTTTTTAACAGCTAATGCCATGCATTTCCCATGGTTAGCTCTCCCCACCTTTTATTTTTTACCAGGAAACATTACAGAAAACATAACCACAACCTGCAGTCTCTGGAAATAGCACATAATTATTGATAATTATAATTTTGATGAAGGTGTCAGCCGAGTATAGCATTTGCAACAGTGGATTGCAATCTGAGAGTCACTGGATTTCTTTAATAACTGAAAAAGGCAAAATATGGATGAGCAAAATTCCAGGACAAAATTTTTAGGGTTTTGGAATTAGTGGTATTTTTTAATACAGAATACTGCATTATCCTGAAAACAACTAATTAAAGTATTAATCCCTTATATAATGCAATTGTATTAAGGAACATTATTTATAAACTGAACTTATTATTTGGAGTAATATATGCTTGCTGCTGTGTATAAAAAATAGTTCAAACTAGCTACACTTGTACCCTCAGACACATTTAATTCTGATAAGACAATATGCTTGCCAGCAGATCAAATCAAAGGCTTTTACATGTGGCTCAAGGATTTATCCTAACCTACTGTACATTGTGCCTTTGTTTTCATAAAAATAGTTCATGTGTCTAGACACAGTATTACATGTTTCTGCAAAACCGTGTATCTTTAATACTTTATGCAGATGATTAAATTTCAGCTTCAGTATAGCAATGCACAACACTTTGTTCTCTGGATTAGAACACCCAGTACCTTTTCAGTTAATTTAATTCCTTAGTTTTCCTCAAAGGAATCAGGAGCATTGCTGTGTTTACATAAGCTGTCCAAATTCTAGTTTTGTTATGAATTAATGAAATTCCATTATCAGGCAAAGACAGGCCCAGCATGTTTTCATGATGGCTTCAAGCACCAATTATCTGGGATTTTCCAGTAAACAACCTGACCTTCAAGCTAAAACTAGGAAGAATAGTATCATGGGCTGGGGAAATCCCCCAGCAGAATTTCATCTTTGTCCAGGTAAGGTCTAATGTTCCAAATGCTGTGCATGCTGCTGGACATAGCAGAATTCAGACAGCACTTGCATGGACCATGGACACTGCTTGTCTCAAATGTATATCCTCAAACCTAAGATTTCATGAAAAATCAATGCCATGAAAAAGATGAACTTTTAAGATACACACACTCCCACCACCCCCCAAAAGCCTTAAATGTCTGGAAGGATACATTCGCTGTCTCCCTTGACATTACATACAGAAATCAAAAGATTTTCCCCAGTTGATTGAAATGATTGTTTCCATGATTTTAATCCTTCCCTCTTCCCAGAAACCCTATAATCAAATCTAGAATTGGTTCTGTCATAAAACCCACTTAATGCTTCCTTCTGGCCCTTGAGCAGCATGTGTTAGTAATGCTCCTTGAAGAAAAGTTTTGTGTAGCCTCCCTGAGCAAAGATGTAATTATTAAAGGCCTATGAAAGCCATTTCTCATGAAAAAGGATCAATCTCAGGGACTGAAATGAACCCTGGATGAAGAAAACCCAAACCTGTTCTTTATAACCAAACTGTGGGCACTGCAGGTCCAGATCAGACATGGGAGTTTATTCACCACTCAAGTTTGTCAAATGCTTTGCTGAGAAGTTTGAGGAAACCTCTGGTTTATGGTAAGCAGTTTTGGATGAGGGTCAAAGTACAGAAGCCTTATTTCATTTTGTCAGCAGCTAACAGAATGATTCCTCCCCCAAACTCTCTGGAAACAGGGAATAACCTCCTCTTCCTGCTGGCTTTGTTTGCGAGCAGAATGATGCAGTCCCAAGACCAGGTGCAGTAGCTTTCTGGTACCTTCTCTCTATAACCACTCCAGGCTTTAGATACTATCCAGAAAATTATGGGACTAGCTTGAAAATAAGTAAGTTTATACAGATTTGAACAAAACAAACCTTTTAATATGCTTTTCAAGACATACAGTTTATATTCCCAAGTTTATTAAAAATATTCACATTTTCTAGAAGCCCTCATTACTATCGCTAGTCAATTTAATTTCAGTTTTCACACAAGCAACAATGTGGAATGTTTGAGTTAAGGGTCGTTTTCTTGGTCTATTTCTTGTTTTATTATTAGTATATTACCTGGTATATTATCTATCATTATAATCCCTTGGTTTTACTTAAACCTATCAATCTGCCTGACAGTCTGCCTAGACTGCATTTTGAAAACAGTAAAATGAACCAAAAGGAGAGTAATCAAGCCATCTCAATAACCTATGGAGAGCTATGCACCAGGTAACGGCTCAAGTTACTCTTCACAAAAGCACAACAGAATATGGCAACATTAATGCCAACTTCCAGCTTCCAAAAATGAACAACTCTGAAAAGTAAACTGTCTCTTCTAATTAGACCTTGGCATTGTCCTCTCAGATTTACAGAGTCATTATTTTGCTTTCAATAAACATCACTATTTATTTCCTAGGCAAACTCCTTGGCTCTGTTACAATTATTTCTTTTAAATATTAAAGAGCAGGAAACATTTGTTTTCCCTTGTCACATCCTGTCCTCTTTACATAGCATCAGAGAGTCCCCTTTGAAACGCCTGCTTTACGGCAAGCCTGACATGCACAGTTCAATCAAAACATTTCTTATTGTCTTTTGCCAACTACAAACAAATTTCTGCACAAACACTGAAAATATTTAAAGGTTTCGACAGCCATCTAAAGCCGAGCTAACACGACTGTCAAAGAAAGGTGGTGTCAAACTGCTCGGCTTCCCCGCTACCACCCTGACTTAAAAAAGAAAGACAAAGCAATTCACTCATTCGCACAGCAGAGCTCCTGGCAAGAGCTCACTTGCTGTAAAGCCACTGCTCTCACAAAACATCCGAAAGCAGAAGAAGGACACGAACAGTTAGAGATGAGTGTGAAAGGGTAACTTACATTGTTTAGAAAGACAGTGGGAAAGGACTGCTGCAGTTTCTTCGTTATTTTACACGGCTGTTGGCAGAGCAGACAACCAAAAAAGTTCACCTAAAGAAATCCCTCCTTTTAATTCTCTCTCTCCCAGTTCATTTACTCTGGAGTCTCTCAGCCTGAAGAGCTCGGACAGTCAAAAGTTTATTCCGTTGTATTTCCAAATGATATGGCCGACTTTCCTTGGACACATACCAATGATGCAGTAAAAATAGACAAAAGGGGGGGGAGGGAAGAAGCAATCTAGCTTGAGCCTGAATCTTCTTAACTCAGAGTTTTCTGTAAAAGCTGCTCTTATGTCAGAAGATCCCATTCCTATCCTAACTCGCACAGCAGTGAGTCATCCATCTGGTTTTCATAAACTGCAAATTACAGGCAAAGCAGGGAACATACACAGTCCAGTTTTAGCAGAACTCCCCAAGCATCAGCCTTACAAGTAACCTGAGGTACAAAGGCTTTGAAAATAAACAGCTGGCCCCATGCCGGGATTGTCTCCCGTCTGCAGATGCCCGACTGCTCCCCCAGGCAGCGTCCAGCAGCCCAGAGCACCACCCACCACTCAAGAAAGTGGCAGCCGGGTCCCCACACTCCCCGCTGTGGAAACAAACCGACCTTGCAGCCCTCCCTCGCTCCCAGCACAAACAGCCTCTCTGAAAAGGGGCAGGAAAATCCAGTGCATTGTATGAAATCGTTCAACAGTTTAGCAAGTCATTTAGAACAACCTGGTTTTTATAAACAGGGAAGTGAATGCTGATCCCCTTACATCCTCTAAATGCTTCCAGGTGGGAAGCAAATCTAATGTGTTCGTAGGTTTTGTTTTGGTGGGTTTTTGTCCACTCAGAGCCAGTGGACAGTTGCTTAATAGGGAACTTCTGGGATGGTTCAAGCAACTCATTACAAGAATGAACATTTTACCAAAAGTATCAGAAACAAAGTTTTGATACACACCCCATGAAAGTCCATGGCTCAAAGCCTGGAAGACACTTTCAGCCCCTATTTTCATCTATTTAAAGGTCTAGTGCCCTGATTAAATTCAAGTACCAAAGGCTTAAGGAGTCACCTATATTTTGGGATGTTTCATGGCTTTTGTGTCAGAACTGAAGAACATTCTTTTTCCCAATAAAAAAATCAAGAAAACAAGTTTATGGTGGATAAAAAAGTTTTGCCGTTGCTTAAAATTAAAGCTGTTGTTATATGTATGTTCTTTAAAAGAACAAGTTTTATTTAGTTGTTAAGTTTTAGCAGAGGACTTTTTCAAGCTTTTCTATTGGGAATAATCTGACTCTGCTTGAACAGAGTCTCAGAACTTGTCTCTAAACAAGGCATCTTTCACTAAAGCATCGGTGAATCACTACAGTGAGTCATTAACAAAATAAAAACACCATTGTAACCACTCTGCCTAAAAGTCCTGAGCCTTGTCACTTGCTCAGTTTTTCATCTTGGCACAATCAGGATTGCACTGATTGTCAACTCATCCTGTACCTGGATCAGGACTGACACAACTGGACTGTTAAAGCCAAAAGCAGTTGAATGATTAGAAAAATCCCAACAAACAAACAAGCAAACAACAACAACAAAAACCAACACCAAACCCAAAAAACAAGGCTTTCTAGTCAGTTGAAGCAATGGAGGAAATGATGAATTAACTTTTTGTGTTTATTTTTGCCCGTGCTGACACAATTCCTTCCAGTAGTTGAATAACCCATTGAGTAATTTCAGTCACATCAGGTAGAGATCCCAGAGGTATTATATTCCTACAGCTTTTGTGAAAAAAAGGCAGCTGTCCAGATGAGTGACATACAATCCAGTGATCCAGTGTAAAAGGCTACACATGAACTCAGCTGTTTTATTAGACACCAGAGCACCCCACACAAACAAGAGGCCTATGAGAAGAGATTTCATGTGCCCTACAGCTCAGCTGCTACCAAAGTTGGCCAACTCTGCCTACATTCTAGCATTTTTACTCTCTTCTCTTCTGTTCTCCTGTCGAGGTAGTAAGCAGCAAAACACGCAAAATACACAGATGTCAGTTGAGGCAAATAATATTATTTTTTGAAGCAGCAATAAGCAGGGTTAGGTAACAGTTGAGTTACTCTCCCACTTAGTAAACAAGGGGGGTGAACTGACTACCTCATGTTTTTTAGTGATACTTTCCATGATACCAAAGAACCTGATCCTGGTAGAGCAAACTTACAGGTTTGGGGACAGAAATTATTTCATGGGCCACAGCAGAGTAGTCCTTGCTTGGTTTGCTGGGTATGTAGGCCTCTCCCCACTGTAAAAGGACAAATTGAATGACTGTTACCTTTGGAATAAGAACGCTCCTTTTGGTGAGACATGGTAATAAAGAGGAGAGTAAGTGGAAATAACCACTTTCAGTTTGTGATGCTTGTGCTGACTGAAGTTTTTTCCCCCAAAGGAGAAAATGCATTAATTCACACTGATCTCTCACGTGCTCTTCAATACATCTGTTCTCTCAAAAAAACAGTCCATTTACATCAAAGGTGGCTTTCACAAATAACAATTCCGCAAGAAAACCCCAAGAAAATTAAAAAACAGAAGATCAATTTTAAATGACCCTTCATTTTCCAGGCTCTGGGGATCATTCATTCTTATTCACTAACTTTTTCTCCTTTTTTTCTTTTTTTGTATTTTTCATTTCCTCTTTTATCTCATCCCTATGAGGCACCAGCAACCTACTGTCCATACACAGCTCCTGCCTCCAGACAGCTGTGTGTCCCCTCACTGTTGCCTGGTTCTAAGGCATCATTTGATGCTCACACTCTGTCTCCATGAATTTTGGGGCAGTCAAGCACCATATTCCTGAGCACAGGGATCCTAGCTTTCTGGAGAAATAGCGGTGGAAGATATTCATCACTTCGATGGTGAGAAAATTTACTGTAGAAAGCTTCATATAGGAAAGACTACAACAAAAAATAGATCAGATAGGAAGAACAACCTGCTAGGAGCAATTTGTCTTCTCAGAAAAATGGCAGCTTCCATTTAGGATATTTTTCAAATGCCAGCTACAAAACCACCCTGTTATTTTCCATATTGATTTCTCACCAACATCAACTATGTTAGCAATATGAGTAGGACAAGAGTGGAGTAGGATGCAACTTAGATACTGATTATGCTGGTTATGGATCTTTGTATATAGACACTTGAAAGGTTTTTTCAAACGCCATTGCATGTTCATTAAAGCAAGGGAAAAGTGTCCCTCCTCAGTCAGTGACAGACAGGTTGTGATGCACAGTGGGTGGTAGAATGTGTATCTCTCTTGGTCTGAACTCTGCTCCCATCCAGTCTAGTGTGGTTGTATTGGGAGCACTGCATTGCAAAGGTATAGTTGAAAGCAATCTGTTTTTCAACCAGTTTTTTGCAGCTTAAATACTGAGAAAGTGACAAGTGAGATGTCTGGGGTGGAGAATGCACCTTCCATTTAATTTGAATCTGTGAAATTACGTAAATGATAGAAGCTCAGGATGGTAGACTAACAAGCCTGGGTTTCATCACAGGTATATGTCGACCTTTGGTTAACACTATACCACTTGGTGTAGGATTTTAAATATGTTTATGCAGATTTCTAGTTGGTCACAACTCAAGTTCTAGATGAATCTTCTGATGCAAACAAGGTGGCAGGTTTTGTACAGACTGAAAACCACAAGTCTGATAAACTGAGACAAAACTACCCCTGGAGGAGTTCAAGGTGAAGCTTTCAGTTCACTCAATCAAATAAAATGTCGATTTTGGCACTGACAATAACTCATTTTTTAAAGACAGATTAGCTGTGATATTATGAATCATTTTATCTCCAGCATTTCAAAGCTAGCACATGGAACAGCTGCCTTGGGTCTGGGTTCAAATGCTAAGCTTGTACTCAGTAGGTCTGGCTTCACTTACTATGTATTTTATCATAGCACTTCAGCTTGGTGCCCAGTGGCTTGAGTTTGGCAAAAGCCTGTCCCCCTCCAGAAAGGCACATAATTGTCAGCTGATCTTCCAAAGAGATACCATGTGATAACCTTTTGCTGCCTGCTCCAACTCTCAGGTGAGAAGAGGGCTGTTTTCGGTGCTTTTGGTATTTTTCTTTTCATAATGTATGTATTTTGCTTTATAATGTATCACTTCTCTTCCACAGAAAGAAAAAACCTAGCTCAGACAAAAACGCAATGCATTATAACCTCGATGTCATTGTTGGAGAAGCCCCATGGCTGCTTCTGTTTTCACTACTGCAGTAGCCCCTGGCTGTCCCCAGGAAATAAAAGGAGAATAAGCATAACTAAGTCACTTTTCCCATCAAGTCTCACATCTGTGACTCCAGCGATCTGGGCTTGCCTGGGGCACATAAACTCATTCTGAGCACATTGGTGATGGAGACATAAGCAGCCTTTTCCCTTCTAAGTGAGATGAAATGGTAATTCCTTTTTCCCGCCATGAAGTCCACAGAACAGGAGTTAATGACTGGATACTTCATATTCATTAAGCAGCAAGTCAACAAACACTATGCAATGCATATGCCCCGGTGGTTTTCATCAGGGAAGGTCAAATGTTAGAAGAACATAATTTCAAAAGACAAACATTAGACTGTTTTCAGAGGCCCCTGTTCCCCTCTGAGTGAACACCCACACTTCCTACCTTGCACTGAGGCACTTGTGGGACTCCCAGGGAATAGGTACAGTTCATTGCCTGACAGAAAGCTGCCCTGTGAAAAAATGCATCCATTTTCTGCAACTTGAGAGAGGTGAATTAGCTCACAGGGGTCCACTGAGTGCTGCAGACATTATGGACTGGAGCAGGGGAAGAAAGACAACTGCAGCCAAATGCTCAAGCTTCTTATGAAAATATACTGTGAAACAGCAGGTAAGCCCCACACTCCTCCTGACTGTAATCCTACTTCAAGGTCTTCAGTCATACTTTTGTGGCAACCATGTCCCGTAAATGTGGGCATACACTCAGTCTGTGCTAGGCTCACACTTCTGTTCTGTGCTGCTCTGAATCATAGTTTGCTACTCTGAGAAATTAACCACCAGCCCTGGCTCCTGTAAAATTGTACTGTCTCGGTATTACTGTTTTTCACAAACTTCCATTCATGTAAGCTTCCTTTTAAAAGCAAGTATCCAGGAAACACTGATGTAAGACATTTTCATATGTCTGCATTCATGAAAAGTTCTGAACCAAAAGTAATGTGTCCAAATCCCTCTTTTTGTTTGAAAACATCATTCATCCAAGAATCAGAAATGTTACCATGTGACTGGTAACACAAAGAAATGAGCACATGAAGAATCACAGCAAACAGTTCAAAAGCAGCTCTGGGCCTGAAGCTGGTTCACAAGATATTTGTTGAATACTGGACACTTTGTTTGCCAAGAAAAATAGAACAGGCTATGTTTTCTAAAAAAAAAAAAAAAAACCCCAACCAAAAAACCACAAAAGTACCATGCTTATATATTTCTTGGCTTAGTCTTTCTCTGACCTTGCCTGGAGCTATCCCCCTTTACAGCACACAAATAAAACTAGTATGTGCCTGGTTTACCCTGGACCTGCCCTACTTTCCTGCCTTCAAATACAATAAGGAGGAAAAAGAAAGTATGTTGAGACCTTTGCACTGAAGAACCTGAGACTCCAGGAGAGAACAAAGAGCCCCCTGTCTCTCAGACTGCAAACACTGGGCTGTAGTGAGGAAGACAGTGGGAGGAGACTACAGCAAGGATCGAAGAGCTATGGGGAAGCTCTTAAGGACTGAGAGACAGGGAGAACAAGCATCTTAAATGGCATGGAACACAGAGGTTCAGGAGGATGGGACATGGGATGCCTGGGAAAAAAGGTGGCTCTAGGATAGGAAAAGAGTTGTGGCAGAACAATGAAGAGGCTGTGAACTTTGCGAGTGAGGCAGGGGGCACGGATGACAGGGAGAAGCTACATGCCCTCCCTACACAGGCATGAGCTGGAGACTTGGACTAGGATGAGGGGCCTGAGGCTAGGAGGCACTACAGGCCAGAGTGAAAGGCTGACAGTCGTGAAGCTGTACAGAGCTTTGGGGCAGGTAGGGAACAAGGGTTTCTCTACTGAAAATATCCTTATCTACATACCTGCATGCATATAAAAGATGCTGTCCCTGCTCCACCCACATGAACATCTCTTCCCACTTTTTCATACTCTCTTTTGCAGCCAGAGCCACATTAGCCCTGGCTCACACTGTCCCATCTGTGTGTTGGGATGTGACAGTGTTATATTTTCCATAGCCAGTTTCCATTTCCAAGGAAATGTTTTGATCTAGCTCTGAATCCCAAAGTGTATTTGAGTGTTAAGCATAGATTTCAAAGTGATAGAGAAGAGTGGGTATCGGGAGAAAATTACAGGGAAAACAGAAAGAAGGAGGCATTTCTTTAGACAGATGGTCTCATGAAGGCAATGTCTGAAAACTGCAATATGCTGAAAGTTCAGCCACTGCACTGCTGGAGTTGATATTAACCTCATCAAATACCTATCAACTTGCTCATACTCATTTGAAAACTAATTGAAAAGAAGACCAAAAGTATCACACTGAAGTTAAGCATCCCAGTCAGATGCAGAAATTAAACCACACATATGACAAAAGATTGTAATTCTCACAGTCCCATTTCAGTCCTCAAGTAACCAGCCTCCCTATTGCCTTCAGCAAGAGTTTTGCCAGAGTAAAACCTGCAGAATTCCATGCCAGGATATTACTATAAAAAAGTTAACTTTTGACAGTACATTAGGGGATTACATTAGGGAGCATTAGGTGAAGTGTCAACTGAAGATGCTGCATAAGAAGAAAGATGTCAAGAAGAAACAAGCCACAGTATGATTTCATTTCGTGAGAGAGACTGCAGCGCACTCCTTGAATTTTAGTGGATACAATGCTTCTCAGTTTCACATGCTGTGAACCAGCAGTGATAAGAGGAAATGGCTGATGACAGCTGTGATAATTTCTTTAGACAGCAGCAACGAAGAAGAACACAGCAAGCTACCCTCTTAATTAGGGACATTTTATGCTACAAGCTAAAATTGCTGCTTTCTTAGACCTTTGGCAACTACACAGGCAAAAAGAAGGAAACTGAAATATTTAAAAGCTTCTTCATGGATGAAGAAACAGTGGCATCTATAATATTTCCTGCCTACTTGAGCACATACTAGGATACAATTTGCTTTCTCGCCTAAGAGAGGTGAGCTAGAGAGAGGAATGAGCCATCTGGAGGCTACAATTAATATACCAATCCTGTATGTACCCTAAAAGAAGGTAGTTTGCACAACTGTGCCTTTTACACACCATCGAAGCATAGCAGCAATGCAGAGAGCCTGTTCTGTAAGCCAGTAATTCCAGTACGTAAGTAGAAAGTTTAGGGCTTGCCAATGGAGTCCAAGGAAACATCTTCCCAGCAGAAGAGCAGAGCACAGCCAGCACGAGTGCTGGAATGCCACTGAAAGTTGTTTCTTTCAGCATAGCTAGCTAGCACAGAAGCCAGATATATCAGACAGGAGGGAGAGGAGTCAAAGGAACCTGTGGAAACTGGTAGATACTGATGATTTAAAGGCAGCACAGACCTGAAGACAACTTAGTCACTGCCATTCACTCTCTGCCACAGGCAAGGAAGGTAGGAAGTGATCCATTTTCTCTCTGTCTTGACCCAAGTTTTCCATTATATTTCAGGCAGGCCACCCTACAGAACGAGACCTGTGACAAATACCTGGTTGAGAGACTTTCATTATTCTCCTGGGGTGAATTTTGCACATAACCTGCCTAGCAGTCCTTTTCTTTCCTAAGAGCAGTACCTTCTCCAGGTAGCACCACCAAAATAAAATGCACACATTAGAAGAAGACCCTCTGCTTTTAATGTATGAGTGAGATCTGGGTACTACAGCCCTGCTGCTCTTTTTAACAGAAAAAGCTGCATGCTTAGCATTTTCCATTTTTTTAGAACCAACCAGTATGTTCCACTTTAGTGGCAACAACATCCCTTACCTAGCATCTAATACCTAGGAAAAGGGACCTGGAAAAAACAAAAAAAACAAGCCACAGTGAAAGATTTTAAAAGCTTTCACAGCCATGGGTGAAAACTGAGGATATCAGTCCAAGGGTTCAGATTTAAGAGAGAGGACAACTTACCCAAAGAGGCTGAGGAGGCAATCTCAGCCTTTATCCCTATGGAGACCTGAGTTCTGATAGTGAGTGATTTTACAAGGAAATCTATCCAAACCTTACAGAAGGCTGTCGCTGCTTCTTTCAGACCCTCAGACTTTTTCCTGCTACCTGACGGTTCAGTTTCCTGGTCAGACTCAAACAGCTGATGGGAGGGAAGCACATGCAGTATTTCACTCACAGGCTCTCCCTTATCATAACCTTAACTGATGTGTGTCAAGCATATATGACACATCAGCAGAGCACCTGCTAATAATAAACCCTGAGGCAAAAAGTACCCCTAAAGCCTTCTGCTTTCAGTAAAAATTCAAATGCCCAGTGTCATGAATTGCAGCTCAAATAGCTCAAAATTCTCAGTAATCCAGAGAGTTCCTCTTTCCCAAGATATTGATTAATTCTGGGAGCTGGTCTGACATCCTCAAGGGCAATGTAGGGGGAATATAGTGGATCTAATAATCTGGTAACCATGAGTATATTTGGGAAATATTGGTAAGAGATCAGGGTTTCAGTCAACCCCAAATTAATACCTTTCATTAAGTTCTGAACAACTGAATAATAGCTATATTACAAATGTGCCTGCAGACTAAATAGCCACAGGAAAGTGCTGGCAAGTGAACCTACAGAACCAGAGGAAGAAAATGAATTGCAGTAAGCAGTTCTATTTCCAGCTTCCTTGCAGATTTTATCTCCCTCTTTTGTAGATTGAGCATGATATGCTTCTCTGCTTTCCAGACCATCTGAAAGCTTTGTTAATGAGTATTAGTAAATAACTTTGTTTTCACAAACTGCCTACCATCTCAGAATCAAAAAGTGCAATTATAGCTTATTCAGTTCAGAGCAGTTCTTTTATGAAGGATGTTGATTCAGCATCTTGTTTTAGCAAGCCCTGTAAATACATCTTTAAAATTATCTCTCCAGGAGAAAAAAAAAATCAATTTTAATTTTCTGCCTGTTTACCCTGATGCAAATCAAACAGACACAATCTGCCCCTTCAGAGCCAGCCACGTTGTGCTGAGCTCGTGATTCACAAGGGATTTCTTTCTTTAGTCAAGAGACAGACAATGTGGTAAGCATATTGATTACTCCTAATATATACTGCAAGGGCACAGCAACAGCTCCTAGGTGCGTGGTGTATCTCATGGCTTTCATTTAAGTACTGAGATACTGCTTTCTTAATCTATAGACAAAAACCAATTTAATTTCCATCTTTACTAATCAAGGCTTAGTATCTATCTGCTGCTTAGCACAACTGACTGAAACACTCTGGCTTGTATTCACAGCCTGGCACAGAAGCAGCTTATTGCTGTAATTAGCTTTAATTCATACACTACCACACATGCACTGTACTGCTGTAGAGAAAGCTCAGATTCAGAGCTAACAATCATCAGCATCAAGACCCACCTAAAATGTATTAACTACAACAGCTGCCTATAATTTGATCAGTTTTATTAGAAAGTTTCTGTCTAGCTGTCTCTTTGCCACTGCTTTCTAAACATAATATTGCTTGACTGGCCCTCTACAATCCACGACTCACTGAATGATGCAGTCATTAAGATCCTATAGTCCTACTCCTATAGGTGAGTAGGACTGTTGAGCCAAAAGTTTCCAGACTGCCTCAGGGCTTTCTGCAGAAGCTGTGCACAGCCCCAAAACACAAGCAGCACAGCAGAGACAAAGGCACAACCCCCAGCGTATCCCCCTGTTGGGTACATCCACAGGGGGCAAGCTAAACAAGCTGAAAGGAACATGGCATCAGGCCTTGCTTTGAATTTGCTTTCAATTTCTTTTTGGCATGAATCAAGGCTAATAAATATCTGATTGAAACTTACTTTCCTGTGATTTTAAATCGAGGAATAATGAACATGCTTATTTACAGTGACAGCCACCCTTTCTCCCCCTCAGGTGTCTTGAACTCACAGGCTGAGCCTCAGTTACCACATGAGATCTACACACGGACTTGCCCAAACTTCAGGAGCAGACTAGTTCTGACATTCTGCATGGTGGCCAGCTCTGACAGGGACATTAAGAGTTTTTTTGCTGGTATAAATGGTAAAAGAGGAAGTCTAAAAATTCCATCAATACATGCAGTGCAGGGGTAAGTTGAAGAATACTGCCCAAACAGGCAATATTTGATTTCGAATTCTGAAAATCAGAAAGGGCATACTAAAGATGCAAGAAGTCACACCATTCCATCTCTGCAGTCTTTTGCTCTGTGGAGCTTTGAACAGTTCCCAACAGCCGTCAACAAAGAGGACTGAAATCTCTGACCACAACTTTCTTTTTCTACTGCTAGGCATGTATCTTCAAATATGACAGCACCTATCAGCCTTTTGGGGAGCACTTATTTTATACTATCTCATTTCCAGCCATTTCACACTTTTCCAAACCACACTATTCATGACCTTGCAAAAATTGCTGCTGTTTGAAATGAGCCTGGATGATCAAATACTGGAAATGCAGCTGAAAATAAGAACTAGATGCAGACTAAATGAAGTGTATGTGTATATATATATATATAAAACCCCAACAAATAAAACCCATATATAAACCCCAACAACTTACTAAGTTTAAATGGGTTTTGTCCTTATTAACTTCTTTTCCCTTTTGCCTCTCAGGAAGGTCTCATTTGAGATTGAAATTGTGTGGTTCTTGCAGTCATGACACTGCATACAAAGTAGCTGCTCTTTTACTTCAGACAGAGGAAAATGCTTTCATAGCTGCCTCTCTGAATGACAGCACCTACCTGCCTTGCTAAAACATTCCCTTAGTCTTATGAGAAAAGCCACAACAAGACAGAAGGCTACTTACTAGTGTTCCATAGAGTCCAGGCGGGAGTATCAGAGGCGGAAATTCACTGTGCCTCTGATGAGAAGATTTAGTTCCCTGCAGCATTCAGACAGTTGGTCCCATTACGGCCCATCGGGCGGCTGAGTTAAAGGGTGGCCGTGCACAAACATAAACAGCTTGTCAGCACAAGCCAAAGAGGCGGGCCTGCCCTGCCAGCCACAATGCGAGCCAATGATTAGCTCCTTCTTCGCATTCTGGGTGTTCAAGATACTGCGTTTCATTCTTAAGCAGGGGAACAAGAAGGACTGACTGGGAAGGGCTAGGGCTCGACGGTTTACTGCTAGGCATTAAAATGCTTAAGGTGGAAGGGAAAACAAAAATCAATAGATCACTTCAGGAAAAGCACATACTTGCTGTGTATTCATACAAACACTTTTAGGGAGCCTGCAGGTATCTCCAATGCACTGATTCTTTTAGGTCAATCAAACATACAAACAAACAAAAGACCTCCAAATTAAATTTAGTTCATACTCACTGTCTAGAAGTTTCACTTGCAAAGTCTCTAATTTTAATTCTCTCCATCCTTTTTCTTATTTTCATCCTTCCTAACATGCTCTATCTGCTTTATTTGCTGACAGTGGCATTTCTCATTTCTCTGTCACAAATGTCTTACCCTGACCTTCTTGACCTGACCTCTCAACCTTCACTGATCCTCCTATGACTGCTTCTCTTTGCCTCCATCTTAACTGCTTATTCTTTTGGTCCTGATCTCCCCAAAAGAGCAGTGTCACAACAGAGGCACCTTAGGGTAAGGTTCTGTGAGACAACCAATTTGATCTAGCAAGTTATTACTGTCAAAAGTAGAGGTGTTAAGTCTCCCTTTCCTTCAGCACCACACTGTGCCCTCCTTGTCTGTCCCCCCATCATTCAAGCAAAGGTAATGTAGCACAGAAGTAAATGCTTCTCTGTCAGTTTACTGATCTTAAAACAGAGACAAAAGAGGTATTGCATGGAGTGAATATTCCCTGAAATATAAGCTTCTTCTGAGCTTGCCTCAGCCATTTATGATCCCACCTGTCTGCCCAAGTTCCTCTCCTTTGTTGTTTGAACTGAATTGTTCCTGGTTAATTGAATACCCTGCTTACAGCTGCTGATCCCATTTCATCCCAGCTCTGTCCTACTTTCTTGTGCCTCTAGTTTGGCTGTGAGGCCTGTCTGACACCAAAATCTGCCACATCAAGTATTTTATAATAACTCCCTGCATAAATATCATGCGTTGTGCTTCAAGCCTCAGGCTCTTTGAGCTTTTTTGCTTTGGAAATAACTAAAATCCTCCTTAAAAACCATGTCATCTTTTTGGCTTTCACTGTTTTTACTCTGATCTTTCTGATTAATTTTTCCCTCAGCATCTACTCCTCCCTCTCTTGCACTCCCAAAGGCACCCTATTTCTTGTTATATTCTATCCAGCTTTTACTATTTGCTTGTGCAGGCTCCTGTACCACTTTATGTCAGTGATTTACGAGCATCCATTTGTATTTTTCAGCTTTCTGCTTTTCTCCAGTCACATATTTCACCCTGTGCTTTAGGCATGTCGTATTAAATGCCCTGACAGCTCCTAATTTTAAGATCCTTTTCTGGGGTCAAATTAAAGCAGTTCAATCACACTACATTCTGTGTAGTCTTAGCACAAGTCGTTTCTCTCCCCCTCTCCTTTGATAAAGGAGCTGAACTCCCTGCAGAGGCAGATGCTGGAGTTAGCACCTTGTTCAGATGGGCGGGCATATCGCAGCTCCCCGGCTTCTGCTGACAGGCTGCACGAGAGTTCTGGCACAAAGCACTGCATCACAACGTGCTGGGGTCACGTTTGCAAGTTTTTCTTCACAGTGAGACATACTAGGCACGTTCTTCAATGACATCGCAGATTCTGATGCAATTGCACAGCTCCATTAGCTGCCACACAGTACATAACATACACTGCCTCTACTTTTGCCCAGATTTCTTACTTAGTCTGTGCTATCCACACCAACACCATTATTTTACCAGAGCTCTCTTCTAGTATTTTTAACATGTAAATCTCTGTCTAGGTCGACAGTGTGATCACAGTATTTGATTACTTTAATTATCTTGATTATTGAGTCTGGATCTTATTCCCAATGCACCTGCATTGTTTTCCACAAAAAATTCAGCAGCTGAGGTAATCTTTTGTTCCATACCACAGCCACATTGCCTACACCTCCATGAATGCCATGCTTTTATGTCCTGAGCTCCAAGGCCTTTTCAGAGTTTCTCCTTTCTTACTGATCGACTCCCCCAGCTCTCTTCATCACAAGGCCTGACTTTTCAGCTTTCTCTCTTCCTACAAAGCTCTCTTTTCTTACCTTGTCTTCTATGCGGAGAATGCCCTTCTTCATCAAATCAAATTATCTATTTTTCTTTCTTTTCTACAATCTACATGTCACAAAATATAGAAACAATGTATCAGAATGAGAGTAGGAGAAACAATGTGAATAGGCAAAAAGTCACTCCAGAAAGAGGGATGTTTCATCCATCTATATAAAATATATGTGCTACAAATCTTCTACCATCAACTATGTACTGCAAGTTATGCACCTTACGCTGTTAGATTTTTTATGGAACAGGATAGGCATGAAAAGCCTTTGATGGATATGGATCAAGTGCCCAAACACTGTACATAAGATTGTGAAAAGACTGCTATGAAAAGACTGTTTGTAGATGCACAAGAGAAAGCAAGCTAGCTATTGCATCTCTGATTCCCATGGAAATTTATTTAAGATGCTAATTCAGTGTAGCCACAAATAAAGAAACAAAAGAGAGAGCAAGAATGAGCTGATTTAGTGGACTTTGTTGAAAAGGCACACTTTAGACAAAGTCACCCTGGGTACAACTCCTGTGACTCCAGTCATACCCTTATGCCAAGGATGAAGCTGCCTCTTTGTCCTTAAGCCTTGTATGACGCAGGAAAATTGTTACCAGCATTGCCAACAATACCAACCCAGGCACCAGTTAAGTGTGATGGCCAAGCTGATTTAATAACCTACTTTCACCAAAAAGGTCATCATCCCCTTCTCTTTATCACCATTCCCAGCTGCACAGGCCTGCTCCTCTCACATGTGTTCCAGGAACAGTGTGAAAGCTCACAGACCAAATGTGTCTTGCTGGATATGTTTTTCAGACAGGTTAATGATCTGACTCATATCTGTGCCATGTTAAGCACCCCAAGAGCCAGTGGAGGGAAACAATAAACATATGTGGCTGAAGTTGGAGAGGGAAAAAGGTGGAGACCAAAATCACTACCTTCTTTTTCGTATGCAAAATATGGCCATCATCCCCAGAAGCTACCATCTATTCTGGGGTGAAACTTAAAACCATAACCCCCAAACCCATGCCACTCTTAAACACAAGATCCCAAAAGCTGATGAGTCCCTTCCAGCTCAGCATATTCTAGATTCTGTGATTCAGCAGAACTTTGCCCACTCCCTCATTTGCGGGCTCCATGGGTGACATTTTGACTCTGCCCCTTTTATATTACCACCCATGCATCTGGCTTCTACTATTTATTGTTTGTTTCGAAAACTGTTTTTTTACCATTTTGTGGCCTCAGCCCACCCTCACTCTGCCCTTTCTTCTCAAAACAAGCTAAGCTGGATGCTATTTTGCCTGTTCTTTGTATCTCCCTTTGGGGCCAAGAAGGAACCTCAGGCTCCCTGAGGCTCAGCCTGACCAGTTCATATCTATGTTGCTGCTGGGAGGAGACCTGCCCTGGTTCTCCAGAAGAAGCCACAGATGCTGCAGAATGGAGTGGAGTGAGAAGATTTTTGTCATGTTTTACTGGCCTGCTTTCAGTTATAAAGGAGGTTACAAGTTATTCCCAGAAAACACACTAGCTCAAGCAATGGAAGACTTCAGATAGCGACAAAAGAAGTGAAACTGTGTAGCTGAAATGTCTCATTTTTCTGTTAAAAAAGAAAACAAATGGCAGAAATGGGAAGGGGAAGAGGTTGTGTGCAGATGCACCACACTAACATATGAGACTGCAGTGAGTGGGAACTTGGACTTAGTCCCAGCTCAGAGCCTGTGCATTTTGAACTTTGAGCTCTTGGACCACTTCCTAATTAGAGAGCAAGTGACACTCTGTGGAACTATTTAACCCTTTGGTGGTGCCTCCTGAGGTGTAGCAAATGCCAGAAGAGACTCTGGGGATGTGTCTAACCCCGGGAGGCCACACAGACTATAGGACCTATCCCTGTGCTCCAAATGGCTTAAGTGAAACAAGTGCTGTCAGCATCTCTTTTCGTGGGTCTCTACACAGAAAGATCAGGCTTACAGCTACTCCTTCCTGCACTGCTGAACAACCGCTGGGATCTCCCCCTAATATACCAGCTTTCCATCCAGAATCTGCCTGTCTTCAAGAGAGAATGATTCCTTCAGCCTCATCAGTAATGCCACACCAAGGATCAGATCAAACAGATACCCACTGCAACTTAATAGTGTAAATAACACCACACTGAACACAGAGACCTGCTTCTCTGCTTCACAGGAGTGTAAAAGCAGCAGAGTATTATCAAATTGTAACTGTAACTAAAAATACAATTACAGCATTAGGAGCTGTGTAGAAAGAAACGGGTTATACAGCTGATGTACATCAACAGCTGTCATGACTATCACTGGTGTTCTAGTTAGATGTGCACTAGTGATTTCATTTTTTATATCCCTTTGTAGAGTGGCAATATTATGTCCTACCTATTTCACAGAAGTTCTGTGTGGATACATTTACAGTTCTTTGAAGCTCTCACTGAAGACATTTCAGACATACAAACTGTTATTATTTTCACTATTGACTTAAGAAATATATCCTTTGAAAGCAAATAAACAGGATAACTACTTTGGCAAGATAAGGGGGTTTTTAAAAAATTTCCTACCATCTCGAAGGTCACTCATTCCAAGCACAACACAAATACACTAATAAAAGGAGATGCACCTCCAAAAATACATGCACTGTGGGTAAAGGTTAACTTTGGCACTGTAAAGCAGAGTAAACATACAAGTTTGAAGTCCATCTATGCAAGTTTTCTCCCTAGCTTCTTTGTGTCCCATGCTCTGGTGAGAGATGGTTTACAGGCCTCAATTGCCACGGAGTTCAGACGAAGCCTTTCAAGTACAAACTACTCTTTGCACATGCCCTTCATTCCCCACTCAGTTGTGCTCTACCTTATTTGCAGACTAAAGGCTGCAGTTCCCATCTCACCTGGAAGTCTGGCAGTCAAAATTTTTGAGCCTTAAGGTTTTTCTTGATGGAACTGTGACAGCAAGGTAGCAAAAGTATCAAAGCTACCTCTAAAATAGCTATCCAATGTATGTGCTGTTAAAGTAGGAGAGAACTCAGTCAAGAAGCAAAGCCAATTAGCCTGTCTTGGGCACCATACTGCCATAACTG
This sequence comes from Corvus brachyrhynchos, assembly GCF_000691975.1. NCBI lineage: Eukaryota > Metazoa > Chordata > Aves > Passeriformes > Corvidae > Corvus > Corvus brachyrhynchos. Next base: position 6,738,262 of record NW_008238448.1, on the reverse strand, counting down.
GCTTCTATATCCAAGCTGGCTATAAGCTACTTTAAGCCTTGCTTACTACACTACAGGCATTTCTCAGTTAAATTCTGTGAATTAATCTAGACACAACATTTGAATTTCACTGTTATTATGGGGTGATTTATGCACTTCTAGAGGGGTTTTGCAAACAGTGCTGAAACACTCCTTATCTCTGATTAGGTTTAGAGTCCAAAAAAATATTTCAGAAGGACAAATACTTTGGCTTTGGAGCACACCTACATTCAGAGTGTCAGGTATGCAGACAAAGAGAGCCAAAAAAGAGCTACAGACCCAGCAGCACACACATCCACCCTAATTTCAAATTACAAGAAGACTTGTCTCCAAGGAATGCTTTCCTATAAAACAGTATAAACATTTCCAGCAGTATCTTTGGAACTGACAAGTTCCTTATTAGGTATGTCCTTTACAATGTGGGCTTGCTCACAAGGAAAAAGAAATTGCCTCTCCAGTTTCTTGCACTTCTCTGTGGGTTGAGATGTTCTTGCTCACACAGATGATCTCAAGGGAAGTTGCCAAAAGAACTCTTTTGTGAAGACCTTGCTGTTATACAACAAACAGACAGCATTAATTAGAAGACTGCCTTCAAGATAGCTGTAGTTCCTGCTCCCATAAGAAACCTATTCATCATGAACTCAGCAGTAAATATTCCACTTGTTTCCTTGGCACAGAACCAAATTTCTGCATCAACAAGAGCAAAGGATGCTCAGAGACCAAGAGGGATTTGCCCATCACAGGAAAAATGCTCAGATTAGCAATGCAGTGACCTTGTTTCAAAGAAAGCACTTTAATACATGCCTTTCTGTCAAGCATATGAGAACTCCCGCTGATTTCACTGTCACATCAATGAGGTCAGCCATGGATTTATCCAGGAACTAAAAGGAATTAACTCCCTTCACACATACACACCCCCTGAATAATGGCCAGAATGGTCTGTGCCCAATGGTGCAGATGTGACTTGTCCCTCCCCTCTCCCAGTGTGGATCAGGAGTTTACCTCTCCTTGAATGAGACTACTGATGCATTTTATGCCTACTTGCTGAATAGGAGTGAGTGGGATACCAAAAAAAAATGCTATACCCAACTTACTTTTACATCCCCTTTCTACCCAGCAAGCCTAGACAAAGTGTGCCCATTACGAACCATGCAGAAACACCTTTTAATTATTTAAATTAAATAATTTAAATGCTTGAAACTGCAGAGGCACAACAAAGGTCAGAATCATTCATTTTGATAAAGAAATCCAAAGAGATGGTGGTGTGTACTGTGTAAGTCTGCAAGCAAACACAACAGTCCAAGTTTTCGGTATCCTCATGTAACAGGCTAGTAAGAGGAATTTTAATGAATTCCAGGTGCTCTCAAGTCAAGGTCCTCGTGATTACCTATCCCATGTAAAAACAGGGACATACTAGCTCTCAAGCAAAGCCCTATTATAAAGGTATTCTGAGCAGCAGGAGAGGGAAAGAAGACCTTAACATTAAAGATACTACAAACCTCAGCCATGCAGGAGAACTTGATTAAAATATAAAAGTCCCCTTGAATCAAGTAGCACATGGCTAAACCTGTCATGTAAAGAGAACCAAACCACCCCCATGTCTGGATTTAATTACACCATGCCATTTTACAGCAGCCTAAGAAAACTGGACTGGGGGTCAAAATAATCTTAGAATAATTCTTCAGTCAATCACACATATTAAGAACCTGGGTAAGAATGAATAACAGACAACATCAGCAGACTGAGTGTACAAAGGTTCTAATTAAAGATAAGAACAACAACAAAGAAATCTACAGACAAATGGCTCACTTCAGAGTGATAATACCTACCACGAATTTCTATATGGTCTCCAAAATTCAAACAAACCTACAAAACTAATGCATACTGAAAGGATGGAATTCTGTTCAATATGTGCTCACTGATTTGAAAAGAAAGGGAATTCATGGAATGCTGAAATTCTTCAGAAATATATCTTTTCTTAGGAGTTCTACACATATTTAAAACAAATTCTCCATAAGAAAGTATTTGTATGAGACTGTATGTTTATATAGCAACTATAAATTACAAGGAGAAATCTATATAAGAACATACTTGTAATTAGTATGAAAGTATAAAGGATATAACATTTAATTATTTTTTCAGTGTGAGTATAAAATCAATGAAATTTTTTTTAACAAAATATTTCTAGATATGTTTCTTGCAAATGTTAACTGGGGAGAAGGAACTTAAAGTCTTTTGAAATATTACCTAGCCAGCGAAGAAACTTGGAGATACTGTATATCCTAAAAATGTATATGCAAAAACAATGCCAATGCTATCTAAATTAGTAAGGGTTTCCTGAAGATATGTAGCATGAAACAAAATTACAATCACTATAACCTGCATCCAGCATCACTATGGTATTTTTATAGTAATGGGAAATCAGTTCCATGTCTGGGGTTTTTTTTCCTATTTAACAGATTGTTTTATGAAAAAAGCGCCACTTCTTCCAGCATTCATTCGTCTTATCGCTCTAAAAGTACTGACTATTCTGCCTCATTCCTTGAGCAAGGATCCCCTGATTCTGTTAAAACAGCCAGAGCTGCCTGACTGCAACACAATGCTCCACCAGGGCCTTTGTGTTGACCCAGACTACAGCATGGATTAAATTATAGCTCACACACTGAGACTCTATTTGCATGCAAGGAACAAAATCTGTGTGAGGTAATACTGTGTAGTACCCAGGGTCTGGATGAACAGCAGGCCTTGAAAGTTTGTGTGCATTCAACTTGTGCTTTTCTGCATGCTTGTCAAGGTCAGCAGTGTGGCACGTTTAAAGGAAGCTTCTTGCACTGAAAGGATTGTTGTTTGCTCTTGGCTGCTTTCTGACTCAAGCTCAAGCTGAGAGAGACCTCACAGAAGGAGGTAATGATTATTGCAATGGAAAATTGCAAAATTCAGCAATTGCTCATATTAATGCAGTTATTTTAAAGCTGTATTTCTTGGTCATTTTAAGGACAGGTGAAAGACAGCAAAAATCACAAGTCAGCCAGAAAGGAATCTATCTTGAATCCATCCCACTGGCATCCATAGATATGATGATGCCTAAAACCAAACACATGTGAACCCCTTGATATTCTTGAGGACTCAAGAACATTAGTGTCCACAACACAGAATAACAGGTCATATGCATTCTGAAAACGAAATATTCTGCAGGTTCAAAAATCTGTTTAACTTGTGAATGAGGGAAAAAGTTAAACTTTCTCAGTAGCATTTCAAGAAATGAAACTGAAGATAGTCCAGTCTTTTTTCCTTTCACTTCCTTCCTCACCCACGGTAATTTCAGACTCTACAGCAAGTTCCAATATCACTTTTTGGAAGAGGAAGAACCCACAGAGGTATTTTATACCATCCTCAACAGAAAAAAATTACCATTCAGGGTTTTTTTCTAAGAAATCTTGTTACAGCCATACTTAGGAACCTCCTTGCTACACAGAGGTACTGAATGCCATGATACTTGCCCAAAGCAGAATTTTGTTGTCAATTGTGCATTTTTAGTGCATTTTAATACTATAATCTATAAGCATGGTAATTTTATATTCCTCCATTAAGTGACCCTATTTCAGCTGTTAATAGATTAACAGCCTTTAGTGGTTAGTATGAAATTTTTCATACTAGATGTTTGCCTCATTAAAAAAAATCTGCCAAAATAATTGAGTAATTTCTGAGAACAAGATTAAGAAAAATCAGATTGCTTTGCATGACAAAAAATCAGGTGTCTTTATTTGAGAACTGTGAAAATCCTCAGCTTTTCAGAAGGAGCCTGAATACTAAACAATAGGGAAAGGCTTTAATCCAGACAATGACTTTTTTAACATCACATGAATATGTACATTAACTTCACTATGACCCAATGCATACTCACTTGGGAGATGAATTTTTCTGTGATAAAGGCAGCTTGCTTTCTGTCCTTTCCTAGCATTTGTGTAGCACCCCTTAAATACAAGCCTTGCAGCAGAGGAAGATATTAAACCAGACACACCCAATCCAGTTCAATGAAAGATAACAGATTAAGTTCACAAGGCACTGAAGGAAACTCTGGTATGAGGATAAGTATTCTCATGGGCAGCTCTCTCAGAAGACATACTGTCTTACAAATCTCCCCACTATGAAATAATGCTGGTTTTATTGCATACTGTACTATTTCCTCACTGTCAGGGTTGTTCCTTCCTAATTACAACTATGTTAGCCAGCTCAAGACCTCCCTGTGGTCAAGAAGCATGCTTCGCAGGTGAGGAATAGTGGAAGGTCTTGGTCCAGATAGAGCCAGTGAAATCTGTTCAGTGAATAATGCCAAGTGAACAGAACAAAGAGACTGCCCTGTCACTGTATTTCTCCAAGTTGGCTCTTAGTGCGATCATACTTTGGCTATAGCAAATAAAATGGCCAACAATTGTTAGCAGCAACAATTAAGCCATTCATTGTGCCTTTTGGAGAATGATAGATGGAGTTTCTTGTACCATCCTCACCCCAGCTGCACTCTTTGTCAATTCCTCCTTCATGGAAGTTGTGTGATTTGAGCATCTGTTCTGAATCGGTAGATAAACAAACTACTATGGACTATGGTATGTACACAGAGCCACTGACAAATAGTCCTGTGCAGAGACAGCGGCCCACTGACCTAGAGAATTGCACTGCCAGTGTGATAGGCAGCCCTATACCTACTTTTAATCCCCATACCTGATTAAAGCAATCAGCTGAAGGGATCTCTTTATAAAGGCACTCTATTAACACCTTTATTTAGACAGTTCACCAGAAGCACAGATGACATTGTGATGTTGTACCACTTGTTGCTCTGACAACACTCAACTTTCCTCAGTGACAAAGAGAGGGGGAGAATATTTACAGGAAAATGCTTTCCAGATGATAGGGCCAGAGTAGTGTGGGGTCTCTGCTGCTGAAGGATCTAAACTTTTTTTCCCCAGCTCCATAAATCATAACATCAGCTCTGATTTCTCCTAGGGTTAGCTGGCTAAGGATCAAGGAGCATCAAAAAGAACTTTCTTCCTTCTGCTCTCCATAGCACTTGCAAATCAGATGTGTCTATCTGCCCTCACATCTTCCAAGAATAAAGCAAAGAAAAACCTTTCAGAAAACATTTTAAAGACAGAACCATTTTTAAAAAGCATTAGTGTAAACCAATGGTGAGGCCTTTTGTTGCCCCAAAAGGACAAACTCATACTTCCCAAGAAACAGAAGTCTTTTACATGATCCTCCCCTACCTGTACTCTCTGATGCTGAACAAGCAATAAATATTTATGGAAAAGAAGGAATTAACTGCAATTATTATTTCAGGGCATGAACAATCAAGGTCAGAACCAAAGCAAACCATCACTTGTCTCCTGATAATTACAGTGAAAATAATGACTTATTTTGTCATCAGTAGTTATTGATTCCTACAAGACCTTTGATGTCATAGCATGTTATTCATTATAACCATTATACAATGGCATCTATGTTACAAGCTTCCCTATGTTAACTCTCAATATGTTCTTAAAAACAAAAGCTGAACAAATTCTCCATTTCTCCTTTTATAGCATACAATCTTAATTTTATAGAGAAAAAGAGTACTTTGGCCATTCCACCTAGGAGGGACACTGATGGTTGGAAGCCCATTTGGGGGTAAAATTTTGCTATGGGAATATGCAGTATGAGTTGCATTCACTTTTAGGATGGCTATGTCTTGGCCCAAGGTTAGTAAGCATATTGTCCTGGGAACTCCAAACATACTACAACAAGTTGGGCGTTAGTTACCTAATTCTTGAATCAATTTTCAGCCTCATTGCATTACTTTTACACCGCAATTACTACTGACTAATTTAAAATCTGAGGGCCACACATACTGTAACAAAGCTATGGCAACCTATGGATTTCAGGTGTGTCAGTAGGGCAATGCTCAGAATGTCAAGGGAGTTGTTGTCAACCTCCTCTTTCAAAAACCTAGCTATGGCATCCAGCAGGATCTACTTCTCTGCATTCTGCCAAAACCACTTATTTCAGTGAACCTATTTCCGAAGAAGAACGGAAGCTGGTTCATTACAAGGAATTCAACAGAGGAAGCTCCATATCAGTCTGCAAACTCTGTAATTTCTTAGAAAGGGCCCTTGCGTGAGTGAATTTCCACTGAATTGAAGAGTGGAGGAGGAACAGAATAGAAAAGGTCTTTAACGTTTTTTTGATTGCTCCCCTAAATCGGTAAAGGAGACTCAAAAGTACTGAAGCCTTTAAATTAAGACAATCCATGTTTCTAAAAAACAAACAATCTTTAGTGATTTGGTTATTTCTGATTTACTTTAAAATTAGGCCATTACTTTTAGGAATGCTTTGAAATAAATGAATGATAGGACAGGATTTCAGAATGCTCTTAACAGTAATCCATACCATTCCTGAGGATAAACTGTTTTGTCTTTGACCTTCTAGCTTATCCCCTTGGGAATCACATTATTGTCTCATAAGAAAAGAGGCACCCATCTTAATATTCCTGACCTAATGAGTTCTGCAAAATCCTTTCAAAGTACTAGCTAACCAGATTGATAAACTACTCTTTTATCCTTCCGGATCAAGCTGGATTTATGATTAATTGCATGCTTGCAAATAATCTTTCAGACTTTTATTCATCATTCCCTGTATGAAAAAAAGTGTCAGTTGAGGAGTACAACAGCCCTTCATGTTTGTTAGCTTGCATTTGCATAAATCCTTTCAACTGCTTTATGGAAGGGACAACAGTGACACTGTCAGAATAAATTTAAATTTAGTTTTTAATATGTCACTGAAGTGATACAAGTTGCAGTGTCAATGCAAAAAGAGATATCACAAAGTAGAGTTTCAAAGTGAAATCTAAAAATCCTGGGAAATTCAAGGTACAATATCTTTTCAACTGTGATCTGGCCCTCTGGGATCCTTCAGATTTTTTATTCCTGCATATACAACTAGGTTTATCACCTCAAAATAAAAATGGCACTTAGAAATCATAGCAGTTTGTGCAATATACATTTCCAGAAAGAATAACTATGCCATTTGGCTCAGATGTGTTGGTTACCTTGCCCAGTTAAGTTATAGCTTGTATTCATACACTACAGCCTTGCCTTGTGGAAGATGAGCTGACAAGTGTACAAACTGAACACATGAAATACCTTCAGCATGGAATAGTGTGTTATAATGAGGCTTTGTGAACTAGAGAGTTGTCCTGACTGATTTCAGATGGCAGTTTAGTCCTAGTTTATGAGTATAAAACCTACTGTGTACCTTACACCATATCATTCAAGCAAAAGATAGCAGAAAAGGTGATGTTAACAGATGTGACTGCTCCTGAAATCTACTTGTAAGATGGATAAGGAGCAGAGTGATGGGAAAATTTTGTCTTATAGCAAATGCAGATAAAAGACTCTCATCTGTGAGACTCTCATCTCACCCATATTGTGATCCCCACTGTCCACCTCAAATCATAGTACATTGTCCATGAGTCAATTAGTGTGATGGTCATGTGGTATGCTGCTGCTCTTTCATGTAAATAATCAACACTGAAGTTTAGATTCTGTAAATAACCAAAAGTAAACATACTTCATTAAACTTAATAATGAATATTACTACCTTAATGAAGTTTATCATGAACGTTATTAACTTAGTAATTGGCAATAGTGTCTTAACAATTTTAAGGGAAATCTTCGTTGGTGGTCCAGAACTATTTTGTAATTGTAGTCATGTTTTGGTCAGTTGAGTTAATGTCAATTAATACACTTCACTAACTTTATTCGTAAACACTAACAGCCTAAGGGAGATACTTCAAGTGAATCAGTAAGACAGCTTTAAAATAAGGTCACAGTAAGTGTATGTCATTCCCGAATTTTAATTATGTGCAATTATAAGCCCATGTCTAAGCAAAGTCTGGTATCCTGAAGACCAATTCAGATAACACAGTACTGACATCTGTGTTCTGAATTCAGATAAAGAGCCAAACAAGAAAGGTAGTAAGTGTGTGCAAAGAAGGTTTTCATTTATTTGTAATAGAGCTTGTAAGCAGTCTGAGGACAAGGATTACCTTCTGTTTCTATACAATATCTAGCACAGTGACCAAAAAAAGGTATTCCTAGGTGCTACAAAAATAGTGAAGAGTAATAATAATATAAATGCAGAATAAAATGATAATGCCATTGGGGCAAGTCAGAATTTTATATGAGGTATACTGATGGATGTTTAATGAACTGCACTGAATCAATCTGACACTGCATGGTTCTTAGGAAGCAACTAACTCCTGTATAATCTGATTTAAAAGAAATTATCGCTGCTACAGTTATTTTTCTCAGATTTTTTTCTTCAAGCAAAGCCCACAGAAAACAGAAGCATCCCTATTTATTTTTTTCTTTAACATTATCAGATGATTAAATAGATTGGGCCTACATGTGGTTTGCCATTTGAAAATCAAAATCCAAAACTCAGCCTAGGTATCTGAGCTAAGTTACATTAATTGATGCCTCAGTTACCTTTTTATTCCTCAACTGGATGAGCTTAATGTTGTTCTTCCAAACAGATTTTTACATCTTAGTAATTCTCAAATAACAGAAATTTTTGTGGAAAAGCAGATAAAAATTTGAAGACAAGGGAAAGGAGAAAGGAAGGGAAGAAGGAAGGATTAATTACTGTAAGATCTTTATGGGAATTTGTTCTTACCTAGTTCATTTGCCTCAGAATTCTTCTCGTAGGGAATTAGGAGAAAGGAGGAGTGATCATAGAATACTAACTGGAAAGAAAAGACCAACGTGGATACTTAGCCTTTCCTATGACTACAGCAGAGAGAAGGGGATCATGGGATGCAGTGTTCCCTGTTTTAAAGGGCTGAGAGGGTGGGAAACACTTCCACTATGAGTAGAAGTGAAGAACACTAAAATAAAATTACAAAAAGCTGCTTGCTTGTAGTAAGAGAAAAAACTTGGGAGTGACACAAAACTCCTATCTTGAAAGGAAAAGAAAAAAGGTAAGAAATACTAGAAAAGACTGTTTTCCTTTTCAGCATCTTGGTAAGGCATCTTGGTAAGTAACAATGGATTTGGCATTATTAAATCTAAATATTTAAAGCTTTGCAGGGGTTATCCATGTTGGCAGTTCACTCTGTGCTTTGCAGAGACAATATTGAGAATTCTCTTGAATTGTGGCCAGTTGCAAACCAGCTGGACAAGATTGGTCTGGTGCAGTCACTGGTGTTGTACCCCTTCCTACTCTCCAAGAGAGGTCAACCACAAGGTGAACAGGTTTGTTCCCTGATCAGCCATGCACGCTGCCTGGCCTTCCTACAGGCCAAGGTAAAGCATCAGGCAGTTTCACACCTCCCAGAAATATTTATGCAGCAGGGCTGAAACCAATGAGGCAGCCTATCAGTGTCACTGATCTGTTACCAGGGGTAAAGGTATCTGAGAATCTGACACACCAGCAAGCACGGGAATGCTCACACCTCAGTGCTTTCAGAGAAAGTTACAAAGCATCGATGCATGTGATAGCAAATGAGATCTCAGCTCAGGGCTGCAGCACCAAGAACTGCAGGGCATTGTTTAGTATTCAGTGAGCATATGCCTAAAAAGTCAGTGCACATGCTATCAGAATTTCAGCATCCTGTGCACATCAATGAACTTCACTTAAGCTTCATCAGGATCCATTTACATTCTGGATAAGAGATTTGGGAAGAAAACTGGTATATGATGTAAAGAGCAAAATTAAAGGTCAAAATCTGCTTTTCTGGATATCTGTCAGGAAGATGCCTGAGCAGATTTTAAATAAAACATCTCTGAAATTTTCCATCCATGTCCCAAATCTTCCCAGAAAAACTTCCAAAATTATTCAGGACACAGAATAATTTCTCTCTATTTTAGAGACTTAGGCAGGGGCTTTCAATATATAATCCAAACAAGCAGTGGATTAACTGTCTTCAGCTGAAAGCCTGCCAGACAACTACTCTTCCCACGCACATGACATTTGATGTCTGCCATTTTAATATTTTGACATTTTTGTGAGAGACATTGTCCTGAAAGGTCACCACTTGTCTCAGCAGCTGGCTGGCTGCCACTCAGGCTTGGGAAGCTTAGCTCCACAGCTGTCATCAAAAAGGACCATTTTCACAGCTAAATTTCAGGGAAGCTATGAATTTATGTCTATGAGGGGAAAAAGAAGACAAGAGGAAGGAAAGGGAAGCTTGAAAATCAGCTTTTACTTGCTACAGTGAAGACTGGCATTTATACGTATACATCTGTAAGATGAGGCTGAAGTATTTCAAAAGCAGCTTATAAACACAACAGAGTCAACAACTACCTGTGTTATAGCAGCATTATCAAGGCAGTTATACCATGGATATGTTTAGTCCTCTATTGCAGCAAACAACACACATATTCTCTCCCTAGTCACTTAATGGCAGTCACCTGTTAACAGTGAAAATAACATTTTAATGTGACTCATGAAAAGCTGACAGTACCAATGGTCCCCAAGAAATAACAAAACCTGTGAATAAAGCAAGAAACATGATACAGCAACAGAAACAAACTAGCTACAGTCTGCATTTCTTGTGCAATTATCTGACATTTATACTTGGTACTGATCACAGGCTGTTTTCAGGAAGCAGATTTCATTCACAGCACAGTAAGAATTCACTAGCAATAAACTCACTAGGACAATGGCAATACAGAAGCTTTGAATTAGAAAGGAGAATAAAAAACAATGTACTGCTTCTTCAGTGCTATGAGACCGAAAATACACTGACAAGTGTAAATTTTCTTCCTTACAGTATCACCACAACACTGAGAAACCTTCAGCTCCACTGCTTCCCAACCACCTTACTATCCTGTCTTGATGCCACTGTAGCAGATAAAGATCATTTCATGTACAGACAGAGTGAGATGGGTGAAAAACATGCATTGCTCACCGTGCTATGTTCATTGTTCTTATCAGGTCAGATGCAGACTTACTGGTGCCCCTTATGATGACTATTTGTTTGCGCTTCTGATAGTAAGGTATTGTCGAGTTTCTTAATGAGAAGTCCGGGTCTGCATTTATGGATTTTTAAAGAAAAGATTCCAGGTGAAAAATACCATGGAAATTTTTTCTTCTATGTGCTCACAAACTATATATTACTGCTGAAGTATCTTTCTTGCTGTATATCTAAGACTATCTAATCTAAGCAGAAAAACATCTCTCTATAAGTACCTCTTGCATTTGCTGGACTTCTCCCCTCACAAACAATATGGCAAACAGACATCCCCAAAATCAACAAACACAACTGTAAACTATTTGTTCTGGAAAGCTTTCATGCATCCCTTTTCCTCAGCAGCTCTTCCACTGAAAGCCAGAACAATACTGCAGAGAAGCTTTCCCTGTCAGGATGTTTTCAGCTTTCATCTCTCTGCTTTTTCAAGCAGAAGACCAAGGTAGAAACCTTAATTAGCAATCTGAAAGCACCACACAGGCAAGGAATACTTACATTTGCAACTGTATTTGTGATATTTGCGCACTGATCCAGCGACTGGTGATTACAAAGAAGAGCAAGAGCTTTTTAGGCTCCCTTTCAAGTCTTGCAGCAGTGAAATGAAGGCTGCTATCTGAAAGCTACTCATTTTCTATATGCTGTGCTCTACTTGCTTCCCATGTGCGTACAACACAGCTGCCAGATTTAATAACCATGTCAGCCTGCTTTTCCCAGAAAGCAGCAGAGAGATGACAGGATGAAGATGAAGTAGCCACTGCGTTAATCTCTAGTTATGGCTGCACTAAGCCTTGAATGAATGTCAGAGTTTAATGCCCTTGAAAAAAAAATAAAACAAATCAACACTATTTGTGAAAATGAAAAGTGCAAAAGGATTTCAGAAATGTTAATCCATACCTGCCTCAGTGACATGAAAGTATATTAAAGACATTTTGCCTTTGTTTTTCTCTCAGTTAAGAAATCCTAGGACTTAATTTTTTTTCCTTTCAGAATAACATTTTTCCTAGCAGTGTATGCTTGTACCCCAAAAGAAAAAAACCATTAACTGACAAATTAGTTGAGCTTCCCTCCTCTCCAGTTCCTCTCTGGAAAAAAGTATTTCCATACCTGTTTGTCTTTGCTGACTTCTTTCAGGCAAAAAAAAGTTAATAAAAAGGGGGGAAATTCTCTTTTACCGTTTAAATTCTCCCACGCACAGTGGTTCCTAGAGCACTGGACTTTAGTATCTGCTGTGTTCAGTTCATTGCCAAGGTGGAGCATCGCCGTACCTCCAGCTATAAAACCAGTTCCACGCAAGGGAAGGGTGGCCAGACTTTACATGACAAGAGAAGGTGCCACTTGTGCAGTCAAAATAACAAACTGAAAATAAACCCAGAAACGTTCAGCTGAATCTGCAACAGTGCAGGGATGCCGCAGAGGTCATATGACATCTGTGCGCGTCTTTTTCTCTCTCTCATTTATATTCCCTTCACTTCCCTTGGAGGCACCTGTCTCAGCGGGGAGTGGTTTCTGTGGAAACTACGGACAGTTGGTTTTCCCCTTGGAGAAACTGTTACTATGGTAACCTTACATAATGTATATGGCCTAGATTCTTTTTAAAAATATCTAACCCTGAAATTCTCATTATAAAATTAGAGCTGATTTGTCTGGGGGGCAGGAAATATAGTTATTTAAAAATTGCATTAGAAATGTAGGTTAAAAAAAATCCAAAATGGTGTTACAAATTAAATGAGACTGTAGGGGGCATGTCATTGCATCAGTCACAAAGACAAAATAATTTCTAAATGCCAGTAAACAAGGTCTATTATTTAGCACTTGTGGGAAGCAAGGAGGAAGGGAAGCACAGACTTGACATCATGGCTCACTGCAGCAATCAATACTGCATCTTGCAGAGTCGAAATTTTCTCTGTATGTTTATTCTTCCAGCAACCAGGACTTCATTTAATGATGTAAGCCCAAATACTGCCTACATCTACCCCATTCAAAACTGAAATATCAGCTTCAAAGTCACTTACCCTACACTATGATATCATGCTACATCAAAACTCGAGGAAGTGCCTGAAAGGTGCTGTGTGAGTCAGTGAGGCAGTAGAGCAGAAGCAGAGAAGGCACACTGCTGTTTATATGACTTTCCTCTCAGCTCAGAGACAAACCTGCACACAGCCCTGGTGGGGAGGGTAGGGCAGGTCTGTCAGATTGCATCAGGGACAGGGGGATGTTAGGGCCCCAGCAACGGGGCTGGGCAGGGAGAGCCTTCTAAGTCAGCAGCTGAAGACCTGCTTGGTTGGGAATGACAAGAAGTAGTAGTCACATCACAGATGTTTTGTGACCCCGGTGAAACAGGTCTCTGTTCCCTGCCCTATCTGCAGCCACCCTTGTAGATAACCCTTATACTGGTAATACAAATCAAAAGTCAAATGGTTAAGAAGGCAAAGCTACCTGTTCAACTCCACACAAAATTGGTGATTTCAGTTTGAACAATACTGTTGGGGAAACTTTGCTAAAATCCAACCTCTGAAATATCTGTATTGTGATTCAGTGGACTGGTATCTCTCCTGACCTGACAACCTAGTAACTGTTATTAGAGTGAACTACATTAATATAGACGGGAGACTGATTTTTCTTCTCCTATTCAGAAGATGAAAAAGAGAGAGCACCCAGCCTACAGAACATATCCCCAAAACTTAAGCAAGGTCCTCCTACATTCTGCAGTGCAAAGGGGCTCTCCAGGTGAGACAAAGCAGGCATGAAGCATTGCTTCAAAGCCCACAGCATTTATCTTTCTTTCTTGTGTAGTGAAGACATTTTTACAAAAGAGACTCATGCTGCCTGAAGGTGAAGGGTTGTTTGGGATGTGGCTTCTCCAAGTAGATATTCAAGACCAGGGCTACACAAAAAACTTGCTGGTGCCACAAGTAATCAGACATACTCTAATACAAAATCCCTCAAAGAGGTTTCACTGTAGTGGGCAAAAGTCCCTGGACTTTTAAATTAAAGAAGAAAACTGCTCCATAAATTGCACTGAATACCCAAACTGACCTATACAGGAGCTTTACTCTGAAAATCACACAGAGCAGTATTTTATCAGAGGCTGTGCACAAAAACACACCTTTTTGTCCATGAAACTCAAGAGTTGTATGAAGATGTGAGAGCATTAAACATTCTCTTTCTTTTACACAGAAAAACGAAGGAGATTTGATGCATGGTGTTAACTTCAATTGGGTTTAAGGAAGTTCAGCATCAGCAGGATACAGTCTAAAATTTACATGACTGAAAAATTTATGATTTATCAAGTATCACATTCCTAGACAAACATTACACAGGAGTCAGTCCTCTCTGGCATTTGACTTTTAAACCCCAGGGCTCTCATATTCTATCCCCAGGACATACAACCACAAAGCATTATAATCAATCTTCTCCTTTTTAAAATTAAAAAACAAATTGGAAAAAACAATCTACATCCATTTCTGAATTAGTCTTATACAAAAAATTAAAGAATAATTAGACAATGACCAGTGAAACATATATTTAATAGCCCTAGGAAAGACAATATATTCAAAAGCAAAAGCAATAAAACAAAAAGATTCCTTAAGCAGATTATAAAGAGCTAAGCTGTCACACAAACTCATGTAGTTCTGACATTTTGCTATGTAAAACCTTGAACTTCAAAGAGTACGTTGAACAAAGACAGCAACAGGGACAAATTGAGAAATTAATATTATAACAAGGTAAAGGAATGAACCTAATAGCTTATTTTTTTAAAAGCAGCAAACATCTGACATAGAATGAGAAGGCCTCAACTACTTTTCATAGCTGTGCCAAGTCTCTCAACAGAGAAAAGCATAGCACAGCAAAAGCCAACATGGTTACATGACTTGTGGACTGAGCTAAGTAACATCTAGCCAGCTCAGTACAGAAGCAGCATGAACTTGGATCCCTCTCCTTTAACTACATAGATGGTCTGGGTGTATCCAACTCATGGACACTTATGGCTTCCTCAGGCAAAGGACAGGGTGTTTGGGCACACAGCTCAGGAGTGGACATTTCACTAGTGCCAGTGTACTTCCAGTAAGTTAACATACAGCACTTCTTACCTCAAACTCTGATCATGCTGTAAGGCACCTGGCTGAGATACTGCTGAGAAGGCAGTTAGACTAACAAAAGAAAGATCTGCATTCATAGCAGGACTCAGGCACACAAAGATGCAGCTGTAACCTGTGAACTTGCTGTTAGTACCTTTCCAGCAGGGAGTTAGCTTACTCTAGGAGTCCAAGCTTCTCTTGACAGCCCAAGATCTGCAATAATGGCCTCTCAGTGAATAGATTCAGAAAAAAATGTAATTGAGCTGTTATGACCTGCACATTGTTTGGCACATTGCATGGAACATGATAGCAGCCCTACAGTCTATCATACAGCTGAGAAAGGCAGACTTTCAGTGCTTATTTAAAATGCCTTTCACCCATTCCATCAGTATTTATTATGTTTTCCGCATCTTTTCCCACGCCATTACATCAGGTCTATGAAAAAATATATTGGCAACACAATATTACATATGACTTTAGTCAGAGATAGAAGTGTCAATAGAAACCCTTTGTACAATATTACGTCACTTATTCCAAAAGAAATCTCTTGTTGCCACACCACCTCAGTTAACTCCATACCAGGCTTTTACAAAGACTTACATTTCTAGGGCACTGACCGCTCATCAGATTTGTATTGATGTGATACTGCAGTCCCTTTTCTCTCATGGTCCTATTATAGTAAAAAAGTCCTACTTCCCATCTACTTGAATTGACATGCTTTGGGTGATGAAAAGAAATCTTAGCAGTAAATAAAGGAAGAGACAGATTCACGAAGAAGCACAGGCAGGGGTGTCAGCTCCTAACCACAAGGTGCCTTGCAGTCTGCAGATCCTCCTGCCAAGATTTCTGTGCTTAAGCAATCCACAAGAATGACACCCACAAAAGCCAGCACATTAGCACAGAGCTGTCTAACTTAGCTACTGTGAATGCTATGATCTTAAATTCTCTCCATGAACTTGGTATCCTCATCTGGGCTGCAGGAAAATGCCTGTCTCCAGCTGGGATTCATACATACTCATTCTCTTAAGTTCCATTTCTTAAAAAAGCTGACTGGGGAAGAGATGAGAGCCAATTACAGTACTCAAGAGATGACAGATTTGGGCTCAAATCTCCAAGCAGACAGATAAAAGCTTAACCAACATTCCCTTATTTAATTGTATCTTTTTAGGTTATTGTAACTTTGGAATCCTCCTGAAGCTGCTGTCTTGATATTAGCAAATAGCAAAGGGAATGCAGGAGGGAACAAAAACCACTGCGTAGCCTGTAGTCAGGCTGTTGTTTAAAGCACTAACCTTGAAAGTCCAATCTCTGCCTCCGTAATTGGCTGTTCATTAGGCATAGAGTCAGGTTTCTGTGCCCCCGATGGCAGGAACTGTTTTGCTGGGGTTCAACAGGTGCTTTCTGAGCTCTGCCAGACTAACTGCTTCAGACAGGACAGGCACAGTGTCTTCTGTGCCGAGGTATGACAGAGATGCCCAGCTGCTCAGCCCTTGCTGCTGCTTAGCATCTCCAGACACCTGGGTTACGCAGCAGGTTTTGAAGGCTGACATTCCTGCCTGAAGTATTTAAGGTGGCCATTAGGTATCTAAGGCCATGTCTACAAATGTGGGTGCAGGGCCACCTGAGCTGGCAGGGATCTGCATACTGACTCATAAAACAGAAATGCCAGGGAGTTCAGCACACAAACACACAATCTGGCTCTGTGCATGGCCACTAACGAGCCTTTGTGCTGTGCACAAGCCTGCACTCCATTGTGACTTTTCCAGATTGACAGTTCCTGAACTCTAGTCTACCCCAGAGAGTAGGCAGGCCCTACATCTGGCCTCAGTCCCTGCATGGATCTTGCCTGAGTTCAGCCAAGGAATAGTCATTATGGGGATTAAAACTAAACTGATTTCATCTAGCCTAGAACACACAGGAAACAGATCAAAGGTGGATTTCTGCCTGGGTTTCACATGGATTTCAATTTTATTTAATGCTTACAACTGTAGGCCTGCCTATTTCTTTCCTTGTTTTAGAAGCACAAATCATTGCCAAGGCTCTGGCAGCCAGGCTAGAAAATAGTGACAAATAGTGTAAGCTGATCTGGCAGGCTTCATTAAGGGCAGATTAAACATTGACAGTCCCCAAGGTTTTTTGTGATATGATTGCATGATATGGCCAATGAACTAGTCACTCCCTAGGGTGAGAAGCAGAGATGATGTTCAACTGCCTGGAGAGTGGAACATAGACTACTCTGTGAAATTACATGTTACAACAATGTAAGCTGCAAAGCACCATCTCTGAACAAGGTGCTTCACCTCAAGTAAACCTTGTGACTAGCTAAATAAAAGTCTGTCTATTGCAAAGAGGGCTGAGCGATGTACAAAAAGAGTCAACAGACCTGCAAAAGGCCAACACAGGAATTTAACAGTCCATCCCAGTCAGGATATCTTGCCTTTTTTCCCTATGCAAAGTCCATAGCTCTCATAATTTAAGTTGTTTTTTTTTTTTCCTCAAGAAATATTTGAGAATAGTCCCTCATTTACTGGATCAAACATTATTATATCAGAATGTCAAGAAGTCTCTGAGTCGTCTGTGCTTATGGCAAGGTTGTCTTGAATCTAAAATGGTCTCCTAGTTCTACTGTCTTCTAGCAACCTAATGATTTTTCTTGCTCTATCAGGGTGGTGCGTTTGTAAGTTTCTAATGACAAAGATTGCATTATTGCACTTCCCTTTTCAATCCATAATACTCCAAACACTTTCAGATTTTCTTTTACATCACCAGACCAAATAAATTGGTCCTACTTGAAAAGTTACCATTTAACATCAAAATGAGAATGTTATCCATCAATCTTTCTTTGTAGGCCCAGAGTAGAAAGAAACTTCACTGGTTCTATACAGCTACACCACAGGAGGCTGCATTAAGATAACAATACCCAGAAGAATCAAATTTGTCACTGAGCATCTGAAATTAAACAGTTTTAGCAGTATAGAAATCACAGAATTATAAAGGCTGGAAAAGATCTCCAAGGTCTCAAGTCCAACTTTTGACTAAACACCACCATGCCCAGTAAACCATAGCACTAAGTCTACCTGGTTTTCAAATACTTCTAGAGATAGTGACTCCACCACTTCCCTGGGGACCCTGTTCCAATGGTTAAATGCTTTCAGTGAAGAAATTTTTTCTAATACCCAACCTAACCTCCCATGGCAAAACTTGAGGCTGTTTCCTCTTTTCCTGTCATTGGTTGCCTGAGAGAAGACACCAACCCTCACCTTGCTACACCCTTCTTTCAAGCAGTTGTGGAGAGTGATAAGATTCCCCCCTACATCTCCTTTTCTCCAGGCTAAACACCCCCAGCTCCCTCATCTGCTCCTCACAGGACTTGTGCTCCAGACCCTTCACCAACCTCACGGCCCTTCTCTGGACACCCTCCAGCACCTCAATGTCCTTCTTGTAGTGAGGGGCCCAGAACTGAACACAGGATTGGAGGTGAGGCCTCACCAGTGCTGAGTACACTGCCCTGGTCCTGCTGGCCACACTATTGCTGATACAGGCCAGGATGTCACTGACCTTCTTACCACCTGGGAACCCATCCAACTGTGGACCAGCACCTCCAGGTCCTTTGCCATCGAGCAGCTTTCCAGCTACTCTGCACATAATCTGTAGCACTGCCTCGGGTTGCTGAGACCGAAGTGAAGACTCAGCAGTTTGCCTTATTGAAACTCAGACAATTGGCCTCGGCCCATTGTAATGAAAGGCAATAACCTCATCTGTGCCTCACTACTTTATCCCGAAAGGTAGGAAATTCAGCTACATAATCACTAGCATTATAATAAAAAAAGTTGAAACAATTCTGCAAGCTTCCATAGGACAGGGGGTTTCTAATTCAGGCAGAAAATTATATGAATTTCCATGTTTCTCTGCTAAAATCTGGATTGTATCTGTTGACATAATTTTGGAAGAAAGAAGAAGTGCTGCTGAATGTGTCTTATGGCCAGAGAGCACTGCATCCAAGAGGCATAGCACAGCTTCTTAGATGTCTCACAGATTTATTCACATGGAAGACCTGTTTTTCAGTGCTGCAGGTTCTGCCTTTAACAGCCATTAGTGATTTCAACCACATCTGGACAAGTTTTAATGTCATTGTATCTAGAAAAAGCCTCTAGAACACAGTACATGTAGTGTCCTTTTTGAAGTGGTCTACCCTGCCTTTATTATTAAATAAAATTGTTAGGTTTGCTTACAGTTACTGAAGGACATAGTAAGGGACAGCAGGTGAAACTGGGGTGCTGGTATACACAGGGGAAGGCGGACCTGTAAAAGGGAAGTCAAACACAGTTTGTTTAGAAAACAAATGAACAGCTGGTGGCACATTTTAGTCCTTGCCTTGTCCACTGTCCCTACTCTTCCGGCATTTTAGTACTTTGACACCATCACCATAATCAGCATTCACAACTTCTCTGTTTAGCCCTTTCAGACCAGGGAGCCCAAGAAATAATTACCTTTAGGTCTCCTGCTTCATCAACTCAGCATGGAGACAGTTTGTCATTTGCTCTGACACCATTTGTGCCCTAGAAGTTCTGAACTGAAATGGATGCCACCAGACTCCAGGGACATCCAGAGGGAACTTCCTATAGCACTGCTTACTTGGAATGTCTTTATACTTGTTAAATACAAGGAAACTAGTTAAAACATACAAACCAAAACTATTTACCAAGAGAATGATATTCCAATGAGACTGACACATTCAGCTAGTTAGACCTTTTCACGGCTTTACCTCCAATTTAGAATGAATTGAGCAACTTTCTGGGCATGTAGGGGTTCCAAGGGGAATGGAAATGATGAAAGCACTCATTCAAAACACTCATCAGCAATCTTTTCCAGCACTCCAGTCCAAATCAACTATTTCAGTGGATTACTTATAATTTAGGAACCACACACTATGCTATGCCTAAAAAAATAAATTCCTAGAGATAACTAGAATTCTTCAGAAACCACTATGAATTAAGACAAAGATCATTGGAAGAGGGAGGAAAGAGCTGCAAGGATGTATGTTAGCAGCATCTTTTATCTCTTTCAGGTTTTGCAGAAGTTGTTCTCCATGCACAGAGAGTTCCTTGATTTCTAGAGGTAAATGGGCTCTAGCTGGGTGGGAAGGAACCAAAGATGTCAGTGTGCTTCTACAGTAATTTTCTATAGATAACACAGAGAATTCAGAGAATTATTTAGACATGTCTCAGACAATCCCAGTGCCTGAAACTAAAATTTCAACTCCTAGAAGTCCCAAACTTCCTCCTGCTTCCAAGCTGAGCCTGAAATTGGGGAACAGAAAACAAACCCTTGGTTTTGCAGCATAATGCTCTCATACCCACTCCATGGCATTCTGCCTTGATCTGCCAAGCCTTTTTTTGGCAATATCTCTCATTGTATCCTTCAATCTGAAGCCAGAGAATTGAAAAATACCACTACTTGTTTTGCCTTCTCCAAATACAGTCCTGCTGCAGTAGATGACACCCATAAGGGAGTCCTTGGAAAAACGTGATGATGTGTGGCTTTCAACCACACCTTCGTTCCTGAAAGCAAGAAAATTTTGACAAACTCTTGTACTCACTGTTTTCTTTTGGCTACTTCTATGTTGAGCTGAAGGCTCTTCACTGACCCCACACAGTGCCTAATACTGGTGCCTGAGCTTAACCTGTTAGGACCAAGCACAATTTTTACAGGCACTGGCAGAACTGGAATTCCTGAAACAGATATTACACACCTAAAAGCAGAGCACTTGTATTTATATTTGAGCACTTGTCTCAAATTATTAGTCTTACTTCTAAGCAGATTCACAGTAGCATTTCAGTGTGTACAGAAATACTCTATTATTCAAGGATACTAATGTTCCATTACAATCTCTGCACATGCTGCATGCAGACATGTTCCTGCTTTCTCAGCTCAGATGTAGCACCATATGCATCTAAATATCTGTGTGCTAGGAATATTAGATCCTTACTGATTCTACTTTGCTGAAGAACATCATGTATCCTCTGTGTAAAATTAGTTTCCCAGATTCTGCTAGAATCAGCAGTATGCCCAAGCAAACAACTTCTCTAACGGGATTCATTACAGACAAAATGGGATTGAAATCCCATTGTTGATTAGTGAAAAAAAACCAAGTTCATTTTATTCAGCATAATCATCTTATTTGCTTTGTATTCTTAGAAAATAAAATGTGCTGGGAAGAGCACATATTTATCAGGGAACAGCCTGTCTTAAGTCTCTGGTTTGAGCAGTTAGTGGCAACCTCTCTCCTTTTTAAATTAAGGAGACTCTAGTACTATTTTCCACAGAAGCACTGTTTTCTTGCTATGAACTATCTGCACCTCTGTATAAAATACTTTGAGATTAACATTGAACTAATCAATAGTTAGGTCTAATTAAACTTGCTATTTTAATTACATAAGTTGTTGCTTTTAGAGACACTATGTAAACATCAGAGATGATAAGAAGGACACTTTCATTTCATGCTCTCTCAACCCCCTAAGCCTTTCAATAATCCCCTCAGTACAGATGTCCATTCTGGCACCAGGTGGCTTGATGGCTGTCCTGGAGTCAATTAAACCTGGCCATCTTGGCCACATTCAGGATTACTGACTACCAGAGAGGATCATGGTCATAACCAGTGCTTGACAAACAGCTGGCTGCTGTGATCTCATCTAAGGAGCCTCACCTTTCTTTTCTTGTCATATCCCATCCTATAAGTGCAAACAATGGATGCATAACTATTACTCTGTGTTGCTGGGCCGCTTGGAATAGAAATTGTACTACCATCTTTTGACTGTAAGGAGAACTACACTTTTAGGAAGCCTCCCTTCTATGTTAAGTCCCTGCAGGAAGTAAGATTTAATTCAATGAATGAAACATACTCCCTTTAAATGTGGAGACACAAGATGAACAGTGTAATGTGTGAACAAAATCCTTTGCAAAAAGCAATCTGTTTTGAACATATCCTTAAGAAGGCCTGTAATTTTGGGCAATCCATGTATACCCAAGAAAAAACCCATTAACAGTCCTAGATGTGTCAGCTCTGGTGCATCTATGTCTATTTCACATGTCCTAGCAAGCT
This sequence comes from Corvus brachyrhynchos, assembly GCF_000691975.1. NCBI lineage: Eukaryota > Metazoa > Chordata > Aves > Passeriformes > Corvidae > Corvus > Corvus brachyrhynchos. Next base: position 6,716,061 of record NW_008238448.1, on the reverse strand, counting down.
GTTTGGAAGCAGCCCCACTATGACAGTTCCATGTTTCCTTTGGCACTTCCAGCCTGTGACTACAATGGTGCTCAGTTCTTGGGCAGATCAGTACAGATTGAAGTTGGCATTAAATACAGACTCTTTGATTATCATTAAGCAGTTTATATCTACATCAATTCAGAAGTGATGGACAATACCACTTATGGAAATGTACAGTGATCTATACAAAATTATTACAGTTCCTAGGGAGGTTTCATACAGAATCAGTTAACTATCCTTATTGAAAGTCTCAGCACCAAGGATTCTTACATTTCTATGCCTAGACAAAGTTCTTCTGAAACAAATCAGAAACACTTTGGAGATGCTCATAACAGATCTTCAGAGGCTGGTTATCCTACATAGTGCTCATACACAAAATTGGGATATTTTGAAACCAAGTTAAAAGACAATACTGACATTTTTGGGCAATTGCAGATGCATCTCATGTATTTATAAAAGGTAAATTCCAAAGCACTGCAAACAGGCAAACATATTTAAAATCCAAAGCAGCATGTTAAAAGGTACACTCTCCTTCTGACATTAAGAACAGTTTGGGGAGTGGAGTGTTTAATAACATTCCTCTGCATAGCAACAATGGTTCTGCTGGATATCTGACAACAGAAACACTGTTTTAATACTCTGATCTAGCAACAGCATTTTTGCCAGTCCTTGAAAAGAAACCACTGGCATTTTGGGTGTGCATTATGGCATGTGTGGTTTAGTACTGCTTAACCATTTTACAAATTCAGGAAAAAATCTTGGTTTCAGTGAAGTCAATGGGATATTTGCTAAATGCCTCAGTGGAGTTGGGCTTTCATGCATAATATTTAAGAAGAGGGGCTATGGTCTGAAGAAGAGCAAAGGAGAAAGTAAAGAAGTTTGTTTTCCATTGCAAACAAAAAGGTCACAATAAACACTAAAGGGTAAAATCCAAGCTTTTGGTAATATTTTTTTCTCCCCTGTGCTGTACACAGTTTCTAAGCAACTCTCAATTTATCTACGTACAGACGCAAAGAAATTGGAAAACAGTACAAGCCAAGATAGGTGTTGTTTTTCATTTTCTTCTCTCATTAGCATAGTGCCACTAATATTCAGTCCCTTGGGTGTAGCTGGAATTACATAGGGTAATAAAGAACAAAGTAGAGCTACTAATTCAAAGACCTCTTTTTGTTCTTGCATGTAACATTATTGAGTGCTACAAAATAGTGGTGAGGGGTCTTCACAGTCACATTTCATTCTGATCTTTGACCTACACCCTCTCTGTAACAGACCATCATATACCACAGTACTACAGTACCTAGTACCTAGCACAGACTCAGTGTTTATTCCTG
>NW_008238448.1:6707434-6714571 GCF_000691975.1 Corvus brachyrhynchos | reverse complement strand
AGAAAATGAATCACTGCTAAATAATTCAACAAAATCACCTTTTATCCAAAAACACCTTGTATATTCCCTACTCCTCAGCAGCAATGAAAGCACTTTTTCCCTCCCCCATGACTCCCTTAAATTATGTAGAATCTACTTTTATCCTGGGTATTTATAAATAGAGCATGAAAAACAGTTTTTCTATCACTAGTAACAATGTTTCTTTAGTTGTACCCAGCACCTAAAAAGTTGATCACTATAGTAAATCATTTCCACCTGCTGGTTCAGAATATAACTTGTTACTGGATCTCTCAAGGCCTGGGACCCTTGATCTCAAATCCACTGTCTCACCAAAGATGCTGGTCATTGACAAGATGAGCCTCAAGAATTGGAAATGTACCTAACTTTTGATCTCTCTTACATGCCTGTAGCTGGTATTACTGGTGGTACAAGGATATGGCTTTTGAAAAGCTATGTACTGAGGTTTGTGCATCATCAGTCAGATGAAAGAATGCTTGTCTCACAATGGAATAATGATTTGTTTATAGTCCAGTAACGCAACCATCCTGTAAGTCATCTGGAAAGGAGAATACTGGCCAGCTAACATCTGAAATACATAAGCATTTTTACAGTAAGGTGAACTGTTATGTGTCCTGTATGAGAATATTTAAACTGACCCCTAAGAAAGTGACAAATTACAGGAAAACATGAAGGAAAAGAGAGGGACAGCTTAAATCTGAACAGAATTCCAAGAAAAGTTTGGCCACTTGCCACATGCATGTAGCCTGTAAATACAGGAGTTTTTTCAGTGACATTTAAATCCAAACCAGTGGGCTTTGTCCAAGAACTGGTTCCCAGCCACAAAGCACCAAAGTACTCTGACTGCTTGCTAGCTGAAGATGAGCTAAAGTAAAGGTAGATATCAAGATTTGCTTTTATTTCTTTTGGCTTGCCTCTACACCTATTAACTTTGCTGTCTATATTTGGCTTATATAAATATATTATCATTTGATTTATCTTATAAGAAATTTTAGGTTAACTGGCAATAAATGCAACATTCTGCTCTGATGGGTGTGGATGATCAGTAAGACATGGGTATTGGACCCATTTTCAAGGTGCCCAAGGTCCCCACCACTATTAATCATACAGAATAAAGAAAAAATGAGGAGGACTTCCTTTTTGTAAGCTGTTCTGCCTGTTGGGAAGCTGGCAATCCAGCGTTAGTGTGGAGAAAATGTCATCCCCACTGATTAGCACTGGCTGGAGATATCCCAGCATGCAAGAGACCTGTAGGGAGAATGCCAGGACCATGAATCAAACCTCTTCGATGATTCATGACATATGACTCCATCTGGGCCAGGCAGTGCTGAGCAAGAACCTGATGGGTACAAGTATATTTCTAAACTGCATCAGAAATGTTTTGCACATCCCCAAGACGGAATGTTCCTTTTCCTTGCTCAGCAATGACAAGAGATACCACTCTCTCTGAAAGAGTAGTTATCAATCCTAAGTCCAATGTATGACAAGACTGCAAAGCAGGCAACAATTTCCCATGTATCACCTCTGTAAGGGCATTATTAGCTTGCTTATCATCACTGTTCTTTCTTAAGATTTTCAATACAATACAAGCATCCAGATAAATGGAAAAACAAAGTTTTGTAAGGTTATGTGTTATAGGGTTCATGAGCTGCAGCTATATACTCTGTATCATGTTTGATTAGAAAGGCTTTTTCTAACAAATTTGGACTTTCCATTTACAGTACTCAGCAGAAATATTTGTAGTGACATTCAAAGTGCTCAGAATGTGGATTCCTTCCTATTTCACTAGGGACTCTGAATTACACCCTTTTGAAAGGACCAATCCAAGCAAAATAAAAACCATTTGCATAGAAAACTGATCCACAAAATAGCATTGTTCACTGCATGGACAGCAATATTTAATGATTTTTCGTTTTCACAGAAACAATTTTCATATGTTCAATTTCTGGCTACAAGTGAATTCTGAGATTTCTCTACATGCCACAGCATGAAACAAATGATCTACGTTTGATGCTAAATGCCCGGCAGGTCTATTTTCTGATATGTCTTTGTATCTCATCCCATTTTTCTTTAAAAACTCAAACTTCTTTTTGAAATGTGCCCGCCCACCTTATGCATATGGTTTCAAGCTTTTATTCTGTACCAAAAAATACCTGGAAAACAAGATGACAGACAGCATAAGGAAAAAAAGCTACAGTTATTTGAAAAAGTCAGTGTTGGCAGCATATTCTGGAAAATGCCAAAGGGTTTGTGGAATAAATTCCATTTGGCAAGTTTAGAGATAAAAGAATCCAGCTGCTTTTAAACACCAAATGCACCACTAAAAAGTCTCTAAAATTCCCGAAACATCTTAAATCAACAAAACATACCATCCTCCTACACAAAATAAAAACAACAGCAACAAAAGAACCTCAAAACATTCCTATTTAGATAGACTTCAATGCTAGCTGAAGTATGTCTGTTCCAGGCAGTTTGTTAAAGAATACACTTATATGCAACAAAGGGCATAGGGTTGAGGGATTTTATGATGCTTCAGGCTATTGCAAAGCTATGCAAAAAGATGAAAGCACTCATGCTGATGAGGGACCTGGGATAAGAAATCAGGCTGAGCCATATGATGATTGGTATCCCTTACAAAAGTGCTTCTATCCACTTGCTTACAGTCTTTCAGTGACTGTATCGTTGAACAGGAGTTACCGGCTCAGTGTTCACTGAAATCGTCGTGACTTTCTACTACATTTAAAAGGTCTTTGAATCAGATGCTAAAAGAATAAACCCCATCTATTTATGCATCATCCTCTTCCAAATTTAGGTACAACCTGTTCAACTCCTTCATGACACACAGGGCACATGAAACACACTTCTAGTAAAACTGGAACTTGGAATTACCTAAAAAAGGGACTATCTCCTTGATTGTAATAGGAGAAAATATTCAGAGGACTCTCTGCAGAAATGGCAAGAATACTGTCCTTTTAATTCTAAAGAGAATCTGTATTTTCAGGCTGTTGTTCCTTGTCATTGTTCCTTCAACAGAATATCCACTGGCACAGGGTCCTAGCTCTGCTCCTCACAGCCACAGTCCCATGGCAGGTTATACCCTGCACAATCCAACAGCTCATGGGACTGTACTCCAAAACAGACTTGCAGAAAGGGTTGGCCCTAGTGAAGTACAAACATATTTTATTTCATTTTTAAATTGAATGTTTTACAGAAGGTTTGAAGTCAGCCACACTAGTACAAGTGAGGGTAAGACAGTTTCCAGTAAAAAAAGACAAGTAAGACCCTGGAAACTGAATACTATCTGGAAACAACAGTCTGGATGTCCAAAATGCTAGCATAGTGTCCTTATGGAAAGAGTCCTCCTTGTAGGTAACTAGTAATCAAAGGTAAGAAGCAAAATGAATAAACATTCTATTTAAAGTTCCTTTCATCTCTTCTTATCTCCTGATAATTCTACAGGATCAGTTGTGAGGAGCTTTGAAACTCACATTTCAAGCTGGTAATTTCCAGCTAGTCTTTAAAAAGATAAGTATCAAATCTAAGCAAAAGCAGTTCAGTAATTCTGCAGTATGAAAAATAAACACAAACTTTCCCATTTCTAAACATACACACACAAAGAACATTAAAGAGACTTGTGCTGAAATGGCTGGAGATAGAAGGCACATATTTGGCAGGCAACATGACTAAATAAGAATAAATGCCTCCACATTTTCCAATTAAAATGGGATTTACTTTGACTGATCTGCTGCAAACCAGTCTTTTTGTCCTTTATCAAGCCTCTTCCCTCAGCTCAAAAGGAAGCATCTAAGGAACATCATGCTGTGCTTGTGTACAATTAACTTAGCCAAGCAATGAAACATTCAAAGAAGAAACAGAACAGCCCTATCTGGGATATGCAGGTTTTTATTCCACGCTTACACAGTGCTGAACATCCAGTATGGTAAGAGCACCATAGCTTCCAATATCTGTGTATTTATTATATGCTATTAACATGTCACCTCCACAGTCTCTATTAAAAAAACCTGAGTGAATTACAAAAACCGTAACATAATAGAAAGTTCTATTTGGTAATGAATATAGGCACTGGGGCTTCAATACCCAAAGGGATGCCTATGTGTGCGTTTATAATTAGGAAGAGAACCATCCCACTATAGAGAGTCTGCGTAATTTCTTACACATTATCTCAGCCCCATGACTTCACATGTCTGGAGAGCTCCAGCATGGGCTACTAGACATTTCATCTTACACCTTCTCCCTGAACATGTCTTTTTCCAATACTCTAACTTGGCATTTAATTTGCCAGCAATTGCATTGTCAGGAGTAAAGCAAACAAACAGAAAGCATCTTGCTTTTATCACTTTTGATGTCCAGAGAAGGGCAATGGAACTGGGGAAGGGTCTAGAGAATAAGTCCTATGAGGAGTGGCTGAGGGAGCTGGGGCTGTTTAGTGTGTAGAAAAGGAGGCTCAAGGGTGACCTTATTGCTCTCTGTAACTGCCTGAAAGGAGGTTGTAATGAGGTGGGGGTCAATCTCCTCTGCCATGCCTCAAGTGAAAAAGCAAGAGCAAATCGCCTCAAATTGAGCCAAAGGAGGTTCAGATTAGATAACAGAAAAATATATTTCACTGAAAGAGTTGTCAGGCATTGGAATAAATTGCCCAGGAAGGTGGTGGAGTCACTGTGTTTAAGAGGCATCTGGATGTGGCACTTGGGAATGTGATTTGGGGGTGATTAAAATGGTGCTGGGTTGACAGTTAGACAAGGTGATCTTGAAGGTCTCTTCCAAACCTGATGATTCTGTGACTCTGTCACACCCCACTGCTGAAAGATTACCCTGATTCAACAGGAGACTGGCATGAAGCACCTTGTTGTAACTCTACTAAAGTAGCTGTTAATGTTTTCCTCCACAGATTTCTTTATGGAATAATGAGGTCAACTTTTGATGTTCCACTCTTTACAGTGCTGGACATCTGTCTGCAAGCAAACAAATTAAACAGCAGCAGAAAATTGAGAGTTTAATTTCTAATGTTGTTTGGACTGAATGTTCTCAGCATGTCCATCTAAGGTTGACTAAAAAGAGGCACTGTTTTTATGTCAGATATGTGCCCTACAGGCAGAATCTTTTCTACACTTCCAGGAATTTAACTTTTTGGAAATTTCAAGTGCCAGCTTTGGAACTGGCTGAATATTACTTGCCAGCTGACACCAATTTTGATCTTTTCTAATTCACAGTCATTCACAAATATTTATCACTGTCAAGGAATACATGTTGTCCCTGTGTGCTTTTGCCAAAGCCCATTTTGCAGATGCTGGTTGCTCATGAACACACCAGCTGTTGCCAGAGTTGTGTTTGCTTTTCAACTATTGCCTTTTTTCTGAAACATTCACGGAAAATAATCAACAGCAAACAACAGAGAATGGATTTCCATTACTATTTTTGGGGAATCTGCAGACATCCCCATGACTATTACACTACTGTAGAATCATTAAGGACTAGCAAATAACAGAGCCACCACAGACTTCATGACCATTGAATTAAAATTATTTGTTATTACATTTACGAGGGTTCCCTTTTCTGCTATCTTGCCAGCCTTAACCACTATGTTTTATAGCAACAGTGGCTAAAAGATCTCAGCAGATCCATCCTAATAGCCTGCAGAAAGTCTTGAGAAACAGACTTTTCTTCCACCATCAGCACATACGCAATCTGGAGGCTGTACCCATCCTCCTTTTAGATGGGGGAATCACAATTTATGCCTTTATGTATCTCCAGTTTGGCCTACTACAAATGTCCAGATTCCTGCTACTTGCCTTCAAAAGGCTGTGTGTTAAAGCTGCTTTTAGTAGGAGTCTCACAGTATGAACATTTGCTACTATCAGGCTCAAGACAAAGTACCTGTTCAGACATTTGCATTCTCTCATTTTAAAGGGGTATACAAGGTGGCTGGTAAGAACTGGCTGCACTTCACTACTGAAGGCAATTGAGGTGCTACAGAAATAAGACTCTTTATTCTTCTTTTTTTTTTTTGTCCGAATGGCTTCTTTGACTGCTCTAATGTTTTTGTTCCAGAATTAAGCTAGTGAAAAGACTGAGTATTAGAGGTAGTGGTGTTCCCTTGAACAATCCTGTCATCCCAGCAAGCATTTAGGATTTTTCCGAAAATGTTACCAGAGCCTGAAGATTCTAGCTACGTACTCTGATCTGAAGAACACTTTTGAATACATCATGTGTCTCAAAGACAAATCTCACAAAGGCAGTGGTAGGGTCAAACTCCCCATCTCTCAGAGATGTTTCTCCTTCAGAACAAGCACAAATATGAGTAAATGAAACAAGCTATACCACCTGCGTGTTTGTTCAACAAGGGGAGCAAGAGTAACTTGTATGTGGAAAACTTCTCAATAGAAGGGAGTAAGTTGGCAAAGACAAAGCACTAAAGAGCTACTGTGTAGAAATACAACAGGAGCAATATATAAGGGGATTGTTATGAGGACAGTAGTCCACAGTCTTATCATCAAATCTGATTTGTCAGAAACTGGAACAAATAACACTTTCTCTAACTTGGTTGAACTTGCAACAATGACCCTTAGAGATAGTAATAAACTTTTTCAAAGACCTAAAGAAAAATAGAGTTGCTTTTGTTGTACTCCTCTCTTTGTAAATTTTCAGTAATATTTTAGGCCCAGGAAATGTACCAGTTTGAATTGACGGGGTTTATTTTCCTGCACTAGGATAAGATTCTCTAAGAAAGTTACTTTAAAAATTTAAAACACCACTTACCATATTCATGAAGGACTGAAGTGGAATTTTACCCCTTTTACTTGAAACAACATTAAGTTATAGTCCAAGTCTTGTTCTGAAAAGATCTTTTTATAACCATTTATGCTAAGGAGTTTGAGGTACCTAAAATAAATCTTTCAGTCTCAACAAAAGCTTAGCTGAAAAAGCAAGTCCTCTTCTAAAGAAATGTCATTCTTCAGCTAGAAACAGAGGAAGCCATTTCCAAAACCATTCTTTTTATGGCCTTCATTGTGCTGGAGAATAAGATTATCATCTGACTGTATTCTTGTTCCTGCCAACAAAAATTAGACTGCCTAGATTATGAGTTCCATTTAAAGTGAA
>NW_008238448.1:6690653-6707401 GCF_000691975.1 Corvus brachyrhynchos | reverse complement strand
CCTGCTGAAATGGCATGTTTTCTTTTGGCATATAGTTTTCTAGCAGTAACTAGAACTAGTGAAACACAAAGCTGTGTCAGCAGGTAGAAAAGCAGAAGCCAGTACATAGAACATTAAATATTCTTAATTATTAATTAACGCATTTCTATAAATGCTGACATTGTTCTCACATCTATGAAGTCCAATCCTAATACATCTGCACTACAGTCCTGCACCTGACTGCCACAAGGTACACATGAAAGAAGAGCAATGACAACAGCAGAGGTTTCAGCTCTGACATTATGCAGGCACATGCAGAACAGAGTCTTGTGCCACTTCCACCACCATACAACAATAACTACATTCAGCCCACCTCAAGCTGTCTGGGGCATCTTTCCTCTGTATCACAGGCAACCCATATCGAGGAAAATTCAAATCCTTGTGTATCAGGCTCTCTGGATCATTCACCATACCATCCAGTAGTCGTAATGAAAGCATGAGACTTTTTGTAGAAAAAGCTATTAAAAAATTACAGCAAACTTCTCAGTGATTTTGCTTCCCAGGAAAATCCACTGTAAGTATTTTAGTATAATATCTGATCAACCAACTTTCAGTAGAGTAACACTTAAAATTAACTCTAAATCTATATAGTTTGTATTCTATTTGAAAATCTACTTTTTCCTTCTTCCAAAGAATTTCATTTCCCTTGTTGCCAGAACTTGTGCTTTGCCTCAAGCTAGTCATAATACCAAATTCTTTATAGTTTTGCATTCGTCTCCTCCAGGGACATTCTTCTGTCAGCTCAGCAAGACCTTTTTCATTATATATTCTCTTTTTTTGCTTTCTTTTTCCTCCCAAGCTCTCTTGCTTCTGTACTCATATTTACTAGATATAAGCATATTTTGTATCTCCTCACTATTACTTTCCTAGGGTTTCCTTAATCTCACCTGTCCCATTTCATAAGGAATACACCCATATTGCTTACTTCTCTCCTCATCTCCATGCAGTCCTCAACTTGTTCCATCTCTGTTTTTCTTTCAGTCTTTTTCCCCCCTCAGCTGTGCATTACCTTCCTCTACTCCTAGTACTATCAAACTGATAAATTGTTTCTTGCGTCCACAGGCTTTGGACAGTTGAGCAGTACTCATTTCTTCAAAGTCAGCATCCATTCAGGAAATGGGTATTTGTAACTCAAATTAAAGCCCAAGAATTGCTGTCTCATAGCTGTTTGAGACCAAGAAGATGCCACTGTGGATACAACCTGCTCTTAGGAGACTTAAGAAGTTGGGGATTACAACATTTCATCAATATTAATCCTGGACTGATCTTTCGAACAACTGCAGTTAAAATTTTCCATTCTGATTGACTGCAAATTTCATTTGTTTCAAAAGCCTAACCTCAGCCCTGTGAGGAGTCATTGGCTATGGTAGTGTGACAGTAGTCATATCCAGACTAATTTCTAAACAGGTGAGGGAGCAGCAGGTGTAAGATCCAGTGGGACTCACCTGGCAGAAGAAAATCGAGAGGTCAGTACTCATAAGGAGAAAAACTGCAAAATCAGCTTCTTCACATAGAGCTTGCTTAAATATTATTGGAACATAAGATATCCATTGGTCCCACAGAATTTCAAAAATTATAAGGTGCCATAAATAAATTGTAACTACTAACCCTAATGACAGACATACATACGTTTTCCTCTACCTATGTTTATCTAACCAACCAGCACAAAAGCACACATTAGGATGGGAAATTATCTCAAGAGCATGAAAGAAGCTTTACAAACTCTGACTTCCCATACCAGGACAGGTGCAGAAAGCAGAGTCACCATTAGGTGAGAGCTAGTGGTCTCAGCTTGGCTGGGCAGGAGAGGAAAAAGAGATGCTATCATGCAAAGGCAGAGCAGCTCTTCAGACAACAGTAACCAGTAGAAGAGGCAGTTGTTATAAGAGAATTTAGGATCTGGCTGTGGTCTTAACACTTGGTTAATGAGCTGGACTGAACTTGCTCCAGCAGAGTTGTGCTTAAAGCTGCTGTCCTGGTCTAACTGAAATAATTCCACATTCCCCTGCCTTGTGTAATTAACTTGGGTTTGGGGTTTTGCTGTGAAGACTGCTATTAAAAAGCAAGCTGCTTAGTGGTAGCAGTACTGTTTGTATTACAACAGCACCTCTAAAACCTAGTCATGGCTCAAGATTCCAGTGTCCTGAAGAAAAATAATGGAGTACACACCACAAGATGGAAGCACTGCATCTTTCTCCAGCTTGGCAATATGGCTCAGTATTTCAAATTTGGCTCTTTGTGGACACATGATTTCCTGTTGCCCACTGAATACTAGCCTGGGAACCAACCCACAATGCTGAAATATTACATATCATCTATCCCAATATGAAGCCACCTTCCTCAAGGTAGCATCTGCTGCAGGGAGGGCAGGTGACTACTGTAGGTACTCACATGGTTCCCACCAGAGCAGCACTGAGGCAGCTCACTGTCCCTCAGGTACTCAGCATTACAATGCCTCCTCTGTAAAGAGGCAGCTTAGGTCTTGAGAGACCTTATTGACAAAGCACCTTGCCCAAGATTATTGAACAAAAACCAAACATATTGTGGCAAAGCAGGAACTGAATTTAGATTTTCCTGGTGGCCACAGAGCTTAGTCTACTATTCTCTGAATGACCTTTCCTTACACCACACTAGGTTTGGACACCATATTAAAAGTTAGATGCAAATGTTTATACAGCACATCTAATTTCTTTCCTTTTAAAAAGAAAAGTGTAAGGTAGCAGTATGCTACCAAAAGGCCCTGAACACTACAGGGTTCCACAGCTTTAGAGAAGGACTGAAAATTATCTTAAGACCTCTCTATTTTCTTAATCATCTTTCATCTAAAATAGTCACATCATTTCACAAGTAGCTGCTGTATAGTTGCATTTGCACTTGCACTGCACTTCCTCCACATTTTTTATACAGCAAGCAAAATTTTATTACCCCATTTGAGGAGAAGCTGAAACCCAAAGAGAACAAATGAAATTTCACACAGTAAGTGATCTGAGTCTGCAAGAAAGCAATCCAGCATCAGAGAAATACCATGTGAACCCTCTGGCTCCTGTTGGCATGACCACGTGCATGGTCTGCTGGGCTGGGACTCCAACAGTCATAGACAGGCAGCACATCTGTCAGTGAACACGTCATGAAGCACAGCTGTAAGCAGCCAGAAAAACATAGTTTGAAAAGCAGAAAGGGAAGAGGTGGTTTGAAAGCCAGCAAAATACTCCATGCACAATGATGAGTCCATAACCTGAATTTTTAATGCAGTCTTGTGAGCTGAGACTGTCCACAGAGGAATAAGTATTACGTGAGGGTGAAGGACTAAACGGTAGCAAGTTGGCCCATTTACGTCTTCATTTAAGGAAGTACTTGGTACAAACTGAAGTTTGGTTTCAGTCTGGGTGCCTCACAGATTTTGTTTTTCACATTATTGCTCTTCCTACACATAGCTTTTCCAGTCAGCTCAAGTAATTTTTTCTTTCTCTTACTTTTCCATTCAATGCTCAAACATTTAACTGCTCTTTCTTGTCCAGTTGCATTGGTCTTTGGTTTCTCACATTAGCCCCCACCCACACATCTTTGCCCACCATTTTTGTTTGCGGTTTCTAGAAAAGAAACACTATAAACTGGAATTTTGGTGAATCAAGGAAATAAGAGTTCTGAATTAAATAGTCTAACACCTTAGAGTTAGATACAGTGAGCCCTGATCTGAATGCTAGCCTATTCCTTTATCTAACCATTTGCCCCAGAAGATAACAATGCTGATCATACCAGAAAGCACAGTGCTGCAAACATACTGTGGCTGCATATTTACTGGGAGGCACTTGAAGAAGTTACTTGCGCCATCATGCATCATTGGGTTCAAGGCAGAGTTTAAGCCCTGCTTATACCTTTCTGTTTATATCCTGTTATCTTTGTCTGCATACTAAGAAGATTTTAAATCTCCAGACCATCCTTCATGTCTAGTAACAGGTTAGCAAAAAAACCTACAAGGCTATAACAAAAATATTTTACAGCACGAATCCTTCATGCAGTAAAACATAATGAAAATGTAAAAATACTAATTACTATTCAAAATATTTTAGTATCTATGTATTTCAGGTTTCAAACCCAAGCATTTTAAAAATAACTGCTCCTTAAAAATGAAGCACATGGTAACTTAAGTGTAATCCTACTTTTGAATGTTTTCTGCATATAAAATATTCCAGTGCTTTTGTACATGAATCCCAGTGACAACAAACCAAATGCCACGAAAACAAACACAAAGTAGCTTATAAGGCAAAATAAGGTGTCACTGCTGAGTTAAGCCATTTCATTGGTGAGCATTTCAAAACAACAAAAAAAAAAGTGCTGCACTATTTTATATGTCCAACATGCAATTTTAAGTAACTCTCCTATGAAACTGCAGACAAGGAGAGCTCACAGACCATGAATTCTCTCAGTTTATGACCTGTCTCCAGTGCTGTTTCTCTGCTTTCAGACCAAGAGGAACAGGCAGGTTTACAGACCACACTCAGCTGCAGACAAGAGGTAAATAAGCTTAATTAACCAGAAAGAATGAATTTGTTAAGTACCTAGCTTCTCCTCATTTTCTTGGTTTCAGCTCCTCCACAGTCTTCAGCCTTGCAAAACTCTCCCATTCTGTGTGACCCCACAACAGACTCTTGAGTGATTCGTTGTGGCAAACTTCCTTCTCTTCAGCTTCAGATTGACTGAGGTGGAAAAAAATTAAACAAAGGAAAAAAATAAAAAGTGAAGGCACTGTCAGGAGAAACTAAAATCTTAAGAAACAGTGGGTCTGGTTAAGGCATGCTGTTCTTTCACCACGACAGAGAGCTAGTTTACTGACTATTGACTTTGGCTATAGGTCATTAGGGTGCTAACGCCAGGCAAGGCAAAAGCAATCTTGTCCCTTGATAGGATTTAAAGGTAATCTTCAGGAGAAAGAGTGAGAACAGCTATTAGCATTCGGGAGTGTGAGTGCTAATCCAGTAATAATGCATGATTGATTTATTAACTGTTTCACTTGCAGAAACAAATGGAAAAAGACTCTGCCAACAATCTGCCATTCTTTGGTGGAGACCACAATGTCTGAATCCCTTTCTTAGAGCAAAGCTGAGGCAAATGCTGAGCCTGTGTTTCACAATGAGGGATTAATTTCATCTTAATGCATAATCCTGTATGCTCTCTCCACAGAGGAGAGAGCGCTGCAGAGAATTTTTAAAATTATGCAGAAATATATCTAGTGTGTTATATACATTTATAGACAAAGAGGAAGAACTATTTCTTCACGCACTTTTTTCTCTTGTTTATCACATCATCAGTAGATAAAGTAGGTCACATGTAAAAAGTCAGCCTTCACTGTTTCACCTACTTCTCTTCCACAACCAAACCCTAATTCCATGTGTGACATTGCCACAAAAGCAGCCAAACTGCATGCTGTAGGTTACACATTGGAGGTTACTCTTAAGAGGACTACAGGGCCTTGAAGAACACTGGAGCCTCTTACACAAGAAAGCATTTATCTGCTCCAAAAGGCTTACAACCCAACTAGTCACCCCACGGAAAGAGCTGCATTAGCAGCTCAGAAAAAATCATTCATTCATACCATTCTGTAAATTCCCCTTTATAGACACCTATTTGCATGTAGCAATGATACATGCAGTAAAAGACTCACTGATTTATACAGTGGCCCAAGTACAAGCATTAGAGGCAGAAATTTTCACCCTGAAGGGCCAAGTGTGCAATGCTCAGCTGTCACGTACCCAGGTTCTTTACCACAAATAGCATTGAGCCTTTTAAGTTGAATTCATGTCCCACTTTCAGAATTTTTCCCTACTCAGGTATCCTCAATTACATTTATTCCCTGTTACAGCTTTAAGACAGCACTGCTTTTGTAATAAAAGCTATTAATATTTGCATTATGTCTTCATGCCAGGAGGACTTCTCTATTTCAGTTGCCAGTTTAATTGTTAATTACTTTACGTATCAGATACCTCATAAAACTAGCCAGGATTCAGGTCTTGTTTCAAACAATCTGCATTCAGTATTACAAAATAAGTGAGACTTGTTAACTGTCAATAAACAAAATAAATAACAGAGACTAAAACAGAAAGACTGAGGGGTGGAACATAGCCTATATGAAAGGCCAAAATTTCTCTAGTTCCTTACCCTGATCCATACAGCCAGAGCTCTTTGCCTGTATGAATTCTGCAGCAGCTAAAATCCATTGCTGAGCATTCTACCACATTTTTAGCTCTTCAACTCCTGCCTTCAAATTTAACTGAACATGTTATTAACATCCAAATGCAACCCGCTGCTCTTCACAGAGCAAAACTGCCTCCATTCAGCAGTCCATTTCCTGGATTATGTCAATAGTCAAAGTTGGCTTGAACGTAGGTAGAGTAGCTGGCCTCAGGCCATCAGCTGCACAAGGTGTGCAGCCAGTGTGACATTATATGAGATCTGCATATAAATATCACCTACAAGCAATCTAAAAAAGCTAAAGATTAAGATCCTGCAAAACTGGGTCACACTTTTTCTTTTAAATGAATGTCCTAGGGAAGACTTGAGTAAGAAGCTGCAAATTGTGTGCAAGAAGAAAAATATTTACATACTACTGCTTTCTCAGCAAGTGCTCTCACTTGCACTGTGGGCAGTTTCACTGCTGATGTAAGAGCCCTGCCTAACTCTGCACCTCACCTTGCTTTGGCTTGTATTGCGTAATATCATATTGTGCTTCATCTTCACAATTAATCTCAATGACTTTTTCAGGCAGATTTAGACCTGTCCTCTGATAATTTATGAATCCTGAAAGCTGATCTGAGTGTCAGAACATCCACTCAATTCATGTATTTGCTTACTTTGGTTAAGTAGTGACCTTAAAAAGCAGTACAGAAATAACAAATTGTCTCAAGATGGCCATGTGTCATCAAAAACTGGGATAATGGCATAATGTCGGGAAGTTTTCCCTCCACTTTTGGTCAATTTCACAAGCCTGCTGTTGTCTAAGGAAGGGAAAGGGCTGAAAATAAATAGCTATAGGATATCTTAGCAGAGGGAGGTACAAGAGCAGGGCACCTTACAGAATCTCAAGTCAGTGAGGGAGTCCAGCCTGCCATTCTAATGACAGGAACCTCACAGGGTTACAGGTTAAGTCAAGTTGAAGAATTATCCTAATAATCTGGTTTCCCACAAAGTATATTACCTCCAAACCCAATTACAGTCCCACTATATTTTCTTTAGTACAACATTATCTGTCAAGAATTAAAGTGATTTAGTAGGTATGTAATGACTTTGTAGAAATTGACTAAAGTCTAAATTTGATTAAATTTTAAATAAAGAGTTGCTTACTTTTCTTCTCCAGTACAGATAGTATCTTTTTCCTTACTTAGCTGGTACATATTCAGCACCAGACTAATTTAAAACACTGAGACTGCATCAACTGTATCTCTCTCCACTACCCTAAAAATACAACACTCTTCTTCCCTTTTCCCCCCCATGCTTATAGAAAGTAAAATAGCCTTTTACTCTATTACCTTTTACTTGAAGTCTCCACACAAATTGTTCCTTCAAGGCCTTTAATGCCTTCAGAGGAGGAAAGTCATAAATGTTCCTTGGCTGTAGTGCCCGATATTTGACAGTTCATGCTGACTATTCTTTTAGATCAGTACCAGAGTCCCTGGTATTGCTACCAATCTCAAACACATAGACACAAAACATTAACCACCATAAACACTGTAATGTCTCAACACCAAAATATTTAAATGCTCTATCCCAGGACTCCGTCATACATGTACATGGTATGTCATGTACATGGTGATTTTATCTTTCTGTATCAGTCCAGTCATAGACTTGGACATGTTATCTCTAACCCAAAAAATCACATAGAAAAAAATAGCCTAGTCCATTGCACTGAGTACTGTACCACCCAAGAACTGCAGGTGGGTAATTTGCAGTTCACTCTCAGGTTTGAAGAATTACACTGACAGGAAGAGAAATTGAAAAGGCTATCTCTCACGGACCTGTCAGTTTCTTCCTTACAGAAAACACTGCATCTTCAGGGTTGAACAGTCTTCACACATAAATCTTAACAGCTCTGTAAACATCTGCATGATGGTTTATTACCGCCGGCTTGGTTCCTACAGTATATCACTGTGTCCCGCAGCCATAGGGAGGAGGAGGAGGAGGAGAAGATCCAGCAGGCAGGAATTGTGTAGCAAGATTGATTTATTTAATTATTTTACAAACTTTTTATAGACTTTTTTCTTCATAGTCTAATTGGACAAAGGACCAGCCACCTCTTGGGGGTGATTGGCCAAAATCCTAAAACATCCATTATCAAAATATTTTCTACTATACCATAAACAAGACTTTCCAAGGTTGCAGGTGGCTTGGTTGTTTACATTCCCTGCTACCTCTTCTGTGAGAGAGAAAAGTCTCTCACGGACTTAGAAAAATAGCAAGAAAATCCTCGCTAACAGCATTTTTGTACCTACAGTGGTTCATCAATTACCCTTCCTTGCCTTCTGTCACCAGCAAAGTTTGGGGAGACCTTGTTTCTCTCACTGAAGAGTGACTTTTTCTGGAATAAAAGTCTATGTCATCTCTTTGTTCCCCATCTAGAAAGAGAGTGAAAGAAACATTGCTAGTTGTTAATCTAATTAATTGCCTTACCAGAGTCTTTTCTTCCTCCATTTTTAATGCACTTTGCTGAATTTCACTAGCTCCCTGAAGTCTTTCATGATTATTGTTGCTCAGTGCTTTGAAGCTGTAGCACTGTGCAAGACAGGGCAGAGATACTGGTGACACCTCAGTACGTGATTCCATCAACTGAACCAGCCATCCCAGGATGGCTTTTTGAAGCAGCTGGGTATACATCATGTCCTAGGGACAAACCTTATTTTTTTTCCAAAGGGCAGCTTTGAGTCTGATTGTCACCTCAAGACTGTCCACATAAATGAGAAAGTATTTCCATTAGCACTGAAGAAAACTGAATTGGAGGCTGGGTTTAGTGAGATTCACACAAATCACTCATCACCCTTTCCAGCAGGGCCCTTTTTATCCTCATGCTGTACAGCAGGTAAGCAGCTAGCTCACATCACCCTGACCTACGGCAGGGGTTTCTAGGCATAAGAAAAGAGGTGGGGGAAGAAGAGAGAAACAGAATTATGCACAGAGAACCCTATCTGCTAAGTCAGGAAGGAAAGACAAATCAAATGAAAAAGATCCATGACCCAGAGGAGGTTCTCATATTACCATTTACAAAATGTTACAGCTTTGATCTATAATCTACATTCTCTTATTCCTCCTCCTCTTTATACATCTATGAGCAATTGTTATCCCTTATCTTACTTGGAGCTAGAACTGTGAGTCTGGGGAGACCAGATCTTCGCAAAGTGCTTTATCCTTTTGTGGCAGCATTAAAAAGACAGATTTCCATAACTGCATTTTTCTGTGGGAGCAGGATTCCTTTCCTGATGCAGCAGGTATTGCTAGCTCTCTATCATTATGGAGCACTTGGAGGCTCTGGACTGAAAACAAGTGCAGAGTATTAGTACATACATTTTAAAACCCAAGAGAGCCTCTTCCCTCTTCTCTTATTCTAATGTAACTGATAGAGTTTCCTAGGCTCTTCAAGGATAACTCGAAACCCCTGATCAGTGCTTTCTGCTTTAAAGTCCCCAAAAGCAAAGAAAAAAACCTTAACCAATCAACCAACCAAAAAACAATCACCTCACACCAGCAACTAAAATGTCATACAAAAATTAACCCCTTTTTCTTTAGGACTTACAAGGCCAAATCCTGCTTAATGAGGCAACCCAGGCAAACCGTAAGAATCAGTGAGTTTGACCCATGGCATTTTATTCTCTGCAAGAAACCAGCTAAAGGTCACACTTACAAAGATGTCCTAGTTCATCTGTGATATGGGCGCACAAACAAGCAATGGAGAGAGAATGGCAAAATGCCAAGAGAAGAAAATTTTCTGAGAGTCGAGACAAAATTCAGGAAAAATAATTGTTAGTGAGGAGAGGTTTTATCTGAAGAGGAGCTAAATAAGGTTTCATTTCAAATAAGAAGTAGTAAGGTATTCGATTTTACTGCTGATTCCTTACTGTTGGGACTTTGAAAGCAAGAGGTGGGGTATGCAGTGGAAAGAGGCAGTGTTTCCTCTCCTATTACACAGGAGCTATTCAAGGAAGGACAGAAAGTGAGCTCAAATGCATGGTTCACTGCTCATAGCATTTGCTGACTGGCAGAGATACCAAGTGAAAATGTTTAGGGATATGACATCCACTGGCAAGGAGGAAGCTCATCATCTGCCTCCCTTGCAGCTGCTGATACTCAGCCAACACACTCCTGCTCTGATGTCAGTGGTCTAAATGAGAGCCATACTCTGATAGTTTAATCTCAGGAAATCTCTGCTGAATTATTAGCAAGGCTCTGACTCCCACAGCAACTGCACACTGCTCCTCAAGCACAGAGGAGATTCGCCAGCTTCCGATTCAGGCAGGAAAGAGTCTGCAGCTATTCAACACTGCTGCAAACTTACTTTCAAGACAGATCCGCTTACATCTGTTCATCACTACCATGAACCCTCACTGAACAAAAGAATATTCTGCAGTCCCTCAAGAGATTAGAGCTGGGCTATGTCAGTAATAATTACTAAGTGAACAAAATGCCATCTTGGTACTGAATAAAAATACTCAGAATAAATGAAAATACTGTAACAGCATTTCATCTTTGCCTTTGCTGTCTGGAAAGCTAAAATCTCTTCAGCTTTCAGAGTCTCTTGTGGATATAATAATTTTATATATAACAGGAAGACTTGTTCATGACTCATCTGCCTGTATTACCAAGTGGATTTTTTAGTCCAAAAGCCAGACATCCATTATGCGGGCTACTAAATGATTTACACTGATTGAGCACGCACGGTATGCAGCTCTTGCAAATTTCATATGCTGGCTGTATGGAGAATGAATGCTTGCTGATTATGCTCCAAATAGCAATGAACCCAATTACCTAAGCCACTCACTCCCAGCAAGGAAATCAGAAATGCAGCTATTGCTTCAGTACCTTAAAGTAATATTTACTGTTTGGATCTTAACTACTGTAATTTGAAGTAAATAGGAGATTCACATTAGTGAAGAACACACCCATTAGTTCAAAATCACCTTTTTTAATAACCATTGTTGATTCCTTATGCTCTAGAGCTTGTATTCCAGCCTAAGGCCTTGACCCACACCTGGGAAAGTAGACAAGAATCCAGCTACTCTGGGAATCTTAGTGACTTCCAAGACAGGTGCCACCAAGATAGGAAGCCTGGAAAAAAAAGGTAATTTTCAGAGAGAAACATAAGGACATATCTTAATCATATTGTGGTGAAAACATGACTTCTATCGTCCAGAGAGCCAGAATGAACTTTGGTATGAGGAATCGGAACTAATGACTGCAGAAGAATCATCCAAAAAAAAAAAAAATTCTTGACTAAAAACAACATGTGGAGGTCACCTAGTCGAAACATTTTTCACACAGGGGTAACTCCATGGTAGATACTGAGATCCTGGGCCTTGTCCACTTGAGGTTCAATGTGCATTGAGCGATCACATCTCTGGCTCTGCTTCCAGTGGCCTGCCACCCCCATGGGAAGGACTTTTTTTTCCACATCATAATGGAACTTTCCTTGTGGCAACATTTCAACATTGCCCATTATCACTGCATCGCGCACATCTGCGCACACCAGCTTTGTACCCTGTGACAGAGCAGAGCCATCACTCAGGCACCCCATGCAGAATAGTGACAGCAGCAGGCCTGGGGTATGGCTGCAAGACCAAAGGGACATCACCACCAGCAGAAACAGCTGCAGTTCTACAGATTGGGAGCAGCTACACATTTACCCAGGAGCCTCATTTAATAGCTCATATAGCATTTCAGAGCTCTGACGCACATGCAATTGACTGACGTCACCACACAGCCCTACATCCAACATGCTGCTGAGTCTGTGCTTCAGGGAAGGACTTAAAGCTAGGACTGGAATAACAGGAAAATCAGGGGAGAGTGAAGAACAAGCTCATTCTTTTAAGTTCACAAAGTACCTGTCATACAAAACACTTTTTCATGAGCACAAAAGTCACACAGTGTATCACAGTATTAAATGAAAAAGCAAAAAATTACCAATACGACTGCAATCAGACCCCTCTCCTCTTGTTCAACAACCACATTATGAAGACCAATGGTTAAGTGACCTTCCATTCCAATCAATAATGAAATTGCTGTCTATAGTCAGTAAGGTTTTAGCTCCTGTTCCAAACTTCTAGGCATACCCACAACTACAGTCACCACTAAAAGCCACCCCGGTGCACACCTCGGGAGGCTAAGCACAGATGTAATCTCCTAAATTTAGCAATATAATTCCAAATTAGAAAAAAAAAAAACAAAACCCAAACAGTATTTTTGATAATTCAGATAAAAAAAAAAAAATCCAAATTAAAAACAAAACAAACAAAACCCATCCCCTCTCTAATTAACTCCCTATTTTGCATGTGTGAATCTTTGGTCTTCCAAAACTCTCAAATTATTTTTATAGATATTAATGGGTAGGGCTAAACCACACTGTGAAATCTAAGATGGCTGCCTGCATCTATCTGTAGGATTTGGAAATGCCAAACAGTGCTCACTACTGAAACAGAAGTTTCCCAATTAGCAAAACGTACAGCTCCAACTGCAGAGAATCAGGCAAAGCAGAAGGAAATTAATTATGAAACTCCTCTTTACAAATGCAATTTGAGGATTCAATTCTTATCCCTTTCTCCTGGAAAGAAAGATAAGATACTTTGGAGGATCATTCTGGAGACGGGTTTATCTGCCCATTCTCTTTCCTGCACTGCGTCTTTCAGACTACTTTGTACAGTGGCTAAAAGGGAGGATATGAGCAGATGGCTGTTTGCTCTGATAACTGTGTCTGTTCCTAGTCAGATTAATTGGTTACAACCCAGTTAAAGATTAGAGTCTGGTAAAATGATACAGGCAGTCCTTCAGTTACTCTTCATTGTACATATGAAGAAAATAAAATACATTGCTAAGAATGAAAATGGAGTTTAAATACATGCTAGGGATTATGCAAAACATATTGCTATAGAAGAAGTACAGTATTTGCCTTTCCAGACTAATGTTTTAAAGAGTATAAAATTTACAGGAACATGAAGGTCAAATGGAGGTTTAAAGACACAAGATGTTCTTGTGGATCAACAAATCAGTACAGTATCAGTGTCATGATTACTTTTCATTTATCCAGGCCTTTGGCATCAAGCTGCTCATGAGACTTAGGGGCTGCACCAGTATCTAATTTCATACCTCTTCTGATTGCACTGAGAAGAGATTCCCCTTCAAACAACTGGGAACCAGCCAGGAGACTGAAGCACTGTACTGATACTCACTGAAGAGGAGACTGGGTTGACCTCAGTAATTACAACCCTCAGTGCATGGCAAGATAATGGCAAAACCCATGCAATGCAATCAATAAAGAATGAAAGGATGAGAACGTAAGTAGGGCTGGCCTGTCCAATTATACAGAAAATAGACACCAGCCCACAAACCTGATTGCATGCTCTGAGACTGCGGGATCGATTACCAATGATTATCATGGAAGTGTAACAACTTTCATAGAGCACTTGACACAGAGCTGCAGGGTACTGCACTTTAAAAGGTAGCTCTTACCATGCACCAATGAAAACACAACACATGCACTCAAAATTGGCTAACTGGCAAATTATCAGCTGAGCAAGTTTCTAGTGGGGTTTTGCAGGGTTTCATTCTGGGTACACAGCCCAGAAATAAAAGTCTTTTTCCTACCTCTTCTATGAAATAAAACTGTATATAACACACACGTTTGTACATCTGATACATACGCGTGTGTTTAACATAGTGAGACTGACAAAGGGTAAAAGATAGTAAGTAAATTCAGCTCAGTAACAGATAGCACTCAAGCAAATGCAACACAATAAATGTTAGAATAGCAAGCACAAACCTCACAGGACTACAGCGTATTCTAGAAAACAAAGAACTTGAGAAGAATTTTTAAGACAAAATTAAGATACTACAGATACATCTGAAGAAGCAAAATGAGTATGTACAGTCCCTATTTTTGCATTGTGCTGCAGGGGAAGGGAGCAGTAGAAGAAGAGCTTGTTTCTCAGATCTTTGATTAAGAACTTGGGAGGAGGTATAAAGCACCACAAAGAAAAGGTGAGAGCTCAAGAAAATACTTTGCAGGAGAGGCCTATGGAGCTCCAGCTGTTTGGGCTATCAAAAGGAAGACAAAAGAGATTATCCAGTTACAGTATATAAATCCTTCAAAAGGAGAAAATTAAATTAGAGAGATCTTTAACACACTAAAGAAAGACACACACACACCAGAAAAACTCTGTAGTTCAAGCCAAGAAAACTAATTTGTGAAATCAGACAAAGGTGTAATCTACAAGGTGATTAACCAAATAAGCAAGGTACCTAGGGAAAGTTATTTCATCTTTGCTGGGTGTTTCCAAATCAAGACTGGATCTCTTCATGGAGAACAGAAACTTTAGTCTGACTCTTCAGACTAAGGGGAAAACAAAACTGAAACTCTGCCAAAAGCACCAGCGCTCAGCCTGTGGTGCTCAGCGGTAGTTTACTTCAGAAGTTGCAGGTCTCGGTCTCGCTCACAGCGCTGAGATCCAGTTCTTGTATCAGTCACCAAGAGGCCGCCAAGATTCATCTTCTCGCACCAGCAAGTCTCAGGTTTCTTTATTTTCCTTTACTTCACGTACCTTTAAGCATGTTGGTCAGCAGTCGTGACCATTTTTTAACGCATGTCACGAAAGACAAAGTAACATTTTCAAGCAGATACCGAGACCCCCAGGGAAACACACATCACCCCCGCCATAAATAGCTCTAACACAGACTTTAAACAGCTCTCAACCGCAGCCTCATCTCTTACTCTGCTACACAGCCTATGCCATGCCCTATGTGTACCTCACACTCCCTTCCCCTCACGAAAAAGTGGGAAATTTACGTGAATTTACACAGCAGCCGCCCGGCCCCCACAAAAACCAGCATTTTCTTTGCAGCACCTCCCAAAAGAGCCGGCAGCGTCCCAGCTGGGGGCGTTTATACCCCAGGAGCAAAGCCCCAAAGCCGCCCGGGGCCGGCTGGAATGGCGCTGGGCTGCAGCACGCTGCCACACCCCCTTCGCTAATTAACCCTTGGCCGGGCTCTCCTCTCGCCTTAACGAGCAGGAGGAGGAAAATCTCCCAAGTGTTCTCTAAAGAGCTCCGTCGGTGCCATCTGCTAGCGGGAAGCGCTGCGGAGTGGCCGCCTCTGCTGGCTTTTCGTGACCTTTCTCAGCGGCGAGGCTGCAGCCGCCCGTCAGGGCCGGCCGGGGCAGCCGTGCCAGGTGCGAGCTGCAGGGTTTACAGGTTGCTAAGCATAAAGCAGCCAAGCCGAGTTTTCTCAGCTTTTCCCCTTCTGTCAGAAATTCATTTGGGGAAATTCCATTTGCTCATTCTGAGTGAAAATTCATTTGGGGAAAATGTTTTTTTAGTTCTAGCGTGCAACCCAACTTTGACAAAAAAAGTCAAAGGCAGCCTCTCCTCTGCCCCCAGCTGTGAGAGCTAGGCCTGCAAATTTGATGCAAATTTTTTTTAAATGCAATGTTTTTTCTAACAATTGCTGCCAAAGCTTAGTGGTAGGACCACACTGAAGTGAGTACAACAAAAAGATACAGTAATGTCTTCAGATGTCCTTGGATGCATTGCCTCTTTCAACCATTTAACTGATATAATGAGTTAAATGAAAGCATGTGTAGGGTTTTTTATATTACAGAGCTCCTACTTACAGTAGGTGAACTAATTCAGTGTTTAATGTAATGTGTTAACCTCTTGACTCTCAAAATCTGAAGGAACTAAGCTATAAAATCTAATAATAACTTGCAGACTTCAAATTTGGTCTGAATTAGCTCCTGTTCTCTGTCTTTTCCACCCAAAAAGCACACTCTTTGCTCAGTCTCTTCTTGGAGTATCCTAAGTGCCCATGCTACTTCCCCACCTGCAGCACCAGCAGGCCAAACACTTCCTTCCTCCCCTTATTTCTCCCTACCACTATATACTTCCACCATCTCATGCTACAATATCACTATGGCACAGTTTTGTTTATGTCTTGTTTTGATAGCAATGAACTGATCGTTATTCTCAGGGAAGACAGCATCTCAGTGTTTCACAGTTGTTTTCCTTTGTATATCCTGTAATTTTTATTACAGGGTTTTTTTGGTTACTTGCAAAGTGATCTGGTAATCTAATTGTGTGGTTTTCCTCAGGCCTTCTCAAAACCTTTGGCTTTTTAGAATCCTCTTTCTAAATCCTGAAAATAGCATTTTTCTTAGCATATCTGTTTAATACTTCCCTTTTGAACTCTACAAGTATCTTCCTTCTGAAGAGGGAAATGCAATTACATGCTCCAGAACAGCCTGCCCTCATCCATCTGAAGGGACACCGCCTGCTGTATCTAAGAAGCATTTTTTGAAAAGTTATTTTTCTATTGCCTTGTTGTGTCAATGACCCAACAACAACTGGCAAAGGAGCTGTTTATCAGGTTTCTCCCTTGCAAATTGCTGTTAATGGGCACACATACCTTAATACCCACGTGAAACCTTGCTTGGTGGTCTGTGTGGGTGGACCTGAGCCTGCATTCCT
>NW_008238448.1:6674493-6690613 GCF_000691975.1 Corvus brachyrhynchos | reverse complement strand
ATTCCTGCAAATACTTGAGGGCACAACCTAGTCACATCCTTACAGTTAAATGTTGTATTAAGACACACTTGAGGTGTACATTGCAGCTGATTTTTTGTTTGACACCCCTTAAAAAGTATTGACCACCTTGTCATCTCTTGTTTGTTCAGTGCTTGCCACTTCAGTGTTGCAGTCTGATTAGATGGTCTGCTGGATACTCACTCAATACACATTAGGCAAGAGCAAGTAATAAATTGAGTCATGGAAACCTCACTGGTAGGGTGTCTCTGGAGGTAGGACAAAATATCATATGTCCTACATCCATCAGAGGAGGGTTCAAAAAGGTGTTTTTTAATTATGATTACTTTAGGGAAAACAAAGATGGGTTTGAGTTTTATACATGTCTGACACTCAGAATTGCTAAGTGTGTATAATACCCCCCTATGCAGAGGAAGCTGAGGCTCCTACATATCTGCAAGCCCATGTGCAAGAGTAGCAGCACTGCATTCCAGCACTGAACTTGTTTTTCCTAGCACCTGTTTAGAGATGGAGATTGGGGGCTTGATTTCACTTAATACATGACTGACAGTGCCATTCTAACATTAAAATCCTCCATCCGCATGCTTTTAAGGAATGAGGAGCCAGAGCCTGCCAGGTGGATTAGCCATATGTCAACTCCCCAGTGCACTACAGGAGAGCCATCGTTAATCTGAAAACCTGATTGCAAGCCAAAGGGAACAATTATATAACCTAGCTATCTGAAAGGCGAATAGTACAAAAACAAACAAGAAAGAACAATCATCCTGACTTACACGTGTATATTTTACTACAAGGATTACGTTTTAAAATTACAAATATGATGGAAGGGTTGCAGTAATTAAAAAGTGCAGGCAACATGTTGAAAGGAGATAAATTACATAAAGGCAAAGTGCAAATGAAGCAAAATCTTTACAAGTATTTATTTGCTTCTCCACAATTTAGATAATCTGTGTATTTGCTGTTTGTCTGTTCCTGACTGCCATTATCAAGCCAGTGTGAAATTGATCAGAGGGACAGAGAGCTGTCCCAAGAACTTGAGTTACCAGAGCAGAAGATTACTTTAAAAGTTGGTGTCAAGCCCCAGAAAAGCCGCAGGAATTAGGCTCTTCACCAAGATAGATTGCATGGGCAAGTTCTATGGCACATGCCTGAATTGTCATGAACATCCAAAACAAACTTTGGAAAACTGACAAAAGATAAAGGTCCACTAGCATTATTCCTCCCACATGGTTAAAGGAGACAAACGTGCAATTAATTCAGCTTATTTATTAGGGCAGTGCCTAGGGCCCCTCAAGGTGGGGCCTTATTATGTTAGGCACATAAAAGCAGAACAAGCCTCTGCCCCAGAAAGACTTACACAAGTATATCTCCTTGTACAAGGCAGGAGGGAGGAGGATAAAATATAAGCTGAGCGAACTAGCTGTCAAAGGGATGTTAAGATAATACTCTAAAGCACACTGGAAATTATTCTAGGAGGAAAGTGTCTACCTAGGTAGTTCAGAAGGCCAGCCTTTCCATACTGCTCCAAAGCCATCCTCCAGAGATTTGCTACACAGCTAGTAGCCACAGTCAAATCCCACAAGAAGATCTCCAGTCTGTAGTAAATTCTTAGGACCCTGATGCTCAGGGCTGATTTCCCACAGAATTATTCTTGGGAAGCTAATGGTCCTCCTGTTTCAAGGGTCCTGGCATCAGGTCTCCAAACCTACATGCAGTTAAATACTTGACATCTGGACATACCCTCTTGTACCTATTGACTCCTGAGGTTTGCAACATATGGTTTGCAATCAATTTATTTGTATTTGCAGCTTCCTTGGATTTTCTTTTCCTTTTTTTTGTTTTTTCTTGCCCCCCAAAGATGCTCCAGGTTGCACAGCCTTCTAGCACTTTACATGCACATTTCTGAATTTACTTTGAATTCATGGGTCTGCTCCTCACTGGCGTGGGCAAATTCTTTATGTTAAGTCCTGTTAGTAATAATGATATTCCCTATTTTTCTGTTATTTTGTAGTTTCAAAGCATTGAACAAATTAACTCTCACAGCTGCTAGAAAAGCTCTTCTAGCAGCATTTCAGATTTCAGAAACCTATCAGTTTGTTCTGTGGCCAAACTCTCAAGACGTTGCAGTGCAGGTACAATGGTAACCTATAGATGAGAAATGTCAGACTTGACACAGTGTCCACTTCAGCATGTGTGTATGCATACACAACCCTATAAGTTAGATGTGTGAGTTGTCCCCCTCAGGTCACAAACACCAGACGCTATAACTGGGGCGGGGGGCGGTTATATATGGTGTGTAAAGGGTGATTTCAATAAGAATAAAGCTTAGTTTGGGTTCAGGGACAAGAAGGAAAGGACCCAAGCAAAAGACTAGATGAGAGGGTGTTGCACGCAATTTTGACTGTATTGGCCTGTTCGAATCTGGAGGTAAAATGGCTGTCAGGCTTTCTTGCCAACTTTGACATTAACAGGAAGCATGGAAGCCCAGGGCTTGCGTGCTGGCCTTGAACTCGTAAAGCTCGTGGCCTGCGAGCTGCTGGCTGAGTGACACAAGGCGTGCTTCATTTCCCAGTATTTCTCTCTCCTTTCCCATCCAGTGCTACTCTTTTAGATTGTGAGCTCATACACAGAGAAGCTGTTTTCTTATTCTGTCTGTGAATGGCAGAGCCCTGAGCTCAGTGGGGCCTCTAGGCACCAGGTTAATATATATAATAATAGCATGGTACAAAAAACCAAGGGCATAACAGTTTCATGACGGAACGCATCTCAGATGAGTTAATGTGTGCAAAGCACTTTGAAGTTGAGAGGTTCTGCTGTATGTAAAAGCTGAGCATTGCTTTCATATGGATTTGTTGATCTTGAGGACTCAAAAAGCTGCTCCAAACATGCCTCTACTCAGCAAAGTGCAGAGTGCGAACCCCTGCTATTCACTGTGATCTCCAAATGGAGCAGTATGTCCAAGAAATTCCTATTTGAGGATGTCATTAAGAAAACCCATGTCATTATAAGCAAATATCTTTAGTTTTAGCACCTCTCTATATTAAAAACAAGCATCCCTGGGGAAAAATGCAAATAGGCTTTTCACAATCCTGCTGATTTTGGCATTACCCCTTCTCCACTGCTTTGAGTCACTCTCACTTTCTGGTTCTCCTACATTACGTTGCCATGGGAAATACAAAAAGAAAAAGTGTTACAACCTGCCAACAGATGGACATGAATCTTATTCATTCTGGCTCCTGGAGCTGAATTGACTTCCCAAGGTTCACTGAAGCCTAGCTGATCCCTGGCCAGGAATAAATGGCATTTTGCAACTCCATATGCAGGCTTGTTTGGCCGAGCTCTTTCTGGGGCTGGAGCTGAGACCCTGTCCCGAGCACCACCATAGACCCAGCCCAAGCATTCCCCAACAGATTCGAGACCCACACTGCTACTTTGGATCATGCTTGCTTTAGTTCCTGTCATATCTCACCACTCCTTTTAGAGTATTATTTACTGCATTTCAGGGAGCAGTTTAGCTCAGGATTGAGGACCTGAGACTCATGTCTTATGAAGTGACATGCAGGCACACCCAGTGGTGGTTCCAGAGCTCATATTCTGACTGAGACAAGATGCAGTAACTGAGCAAAACATCCCCTAAAGAAAGCAGAAGAGTGACATGCAAACAAGAGACTATGCAGAGCAGCTTTGAGCCTAATTTTGGTGGTTCTGCATAATTTCAACTCTTCTGCCCCTTTTATGTATGTATTACTATAGAGATCCAGGGTGATATGCACGCTTATGCATGCATCTACCCGAAGAAGAAGAGCTGTAATTAAATACGCCTGATGGACACCCACCGTCCCCACGAGACGTGTCCCCTCCCACGGCTACCGCTGTTCTTCCGAAGCCGGTGCCACTAGATGGAGCTGAGCAACAAAATTCCTCGCAGGCCGTGTGCACGGCTGCAGCATCAGCTGCATTGCCTAAGTCACAAGTTGCAACTTGTTTCTTGCTTACTGGGCACTAATGTTGTTTCCCTGGACAGTTGATACAGGGACAAGCTGTGGCGAATTGTCATTAAGGGATTGCAAAACCATACTCCCCAACTACGCTGATTCACCCTTAGCAGAGGATGATGTCAGTCTGGGTAGATTTGGCAGCCAAAATTGAGTTTGGGAAATGAAAGGAGGGGCTTCTGTATGGCCCACAGTTTATGGGGTGGAAAAGCCGTCTCTGTAATAGCTTATTTTGGTTATCTAGAGAACAGGGAGTTTGGCCTGCCCATTTAGTGAAAACCCTTCTGCTTATCAACAGCCCCTCGAGAGCCTGGGAGAGTGGAGGAATCTCTCCTTTCCCTGTGGTTGCTTTTCCAGCCTTTCAGATGATCTGGTGGCAGAAAACTGGACACAAAACTGCCTGTCTGTCATCCTTGGAGAGGGGTTCTGCAGGAAAAGCAATTGTAAAATGAAACCCCATCCTCATGGTTTGAACAGAGCAAAAATTTCAGGGAAACAATCAAAACGCAGGCACACCAGGTTGCAAAGCACCTGTCACGCCCATCCTGCATGGGGAGTGGTGCTGAGAGGCTGAAAAGTGGCTCGGTGGAAACACTTGAGAGAAGTGACACTGCCATGTCTTGTTTACACAGGGCATTTGCTGTGCTCTGTCTCCATCTCTTTGGAGACAGGCAGGCTTAAGTCTGCCCTGCTCCCCACAGTGGAAGGGTTATCCCACTGTAAAGATGTTAAAACCATCCCATTTATTTTGTAAACTTCTTTACTTATAAATGCTTCCATAACTAAACAAGTGTGGTGGTGGGAAATCTGCTTTGTAATTTTTTTTAGATGTTATAAACAGCGGTGATAAGTGAATGTGGAAACAAAAGGAGGGAAATGTAAAAATAAAATATATTAGCAAATCAGGTCATTGCAACATCTAAAAAAATTTTAGGATGCAGATTGCCAGCCTAGATTTTCATTTTATCTGTTGACAAATAAAATGGACTGTAGTGAGCTAGGGGCAGAATGCAAACACAACCACAGCTTGTAACATTAAATATTCTTTAGGTTATGTGTTAAAATGGGAATAGGGATAAGCTAAATCTGCATTACAGTGAGAAACCAATGTGAAAACAAAACCAAATCTTGGAACTTTGCAATGCACTTATACAAATTACATGGTAATGTGAGAAAAAAAGTATTAATAAACCATGGAATGAATCTGCAAATATAGTGCTTCTGTCCAAGTCTAAATGTATTACCCAAAACAGGCCTATTTTTTATATTTACCTAATCAAGTGGATCTATCTACAAAGAGTGTGTCATCTTTTATTTTCTTTATTCCGCATATTATGATAACCTCAGTTTACGATTAGTCTAAAATGAATGCTTTCTGCATCCCAGCTCTTTAAGTGGCAAACACCTGCAAGCAGACACCACTGAGATTTTTAACAGTACATTATGCAGAGCGGGTCGTACAGTAGTAGGTTTCTGTAATGGTAGCCAAGTGGCTAACCAGTCGGAAGACCACTTTTTTCAAGCCAACAGTGCTAAGGTGCTTTGCAGTCAAGGTGTGTTAAAGCCTGCAGGAAAGGGTGTGGTACACTCACAAAAGTGTGTCTGTGGCCAAGGTGTTCCCAGGAATGTGGGGTGAGTTACCAATGTCACATTGCTTAGTTGCCTGTGACAGGTGACATTTGGTAGCTGCATTATTACTAAACGGAAGGATGAGTGAGCCTTGCTACATGCAGGCACTGAAGTGTGATGTAAGCACCTGATGCTTTACAGAAAGCCTCAAGGAGCACACAGGACTAAAGCTGTAGGATCATAGCCTGATAGAAAAAATAGGCCCTCTGTGCCTGGTGAGCAGCTGTGAGGAGATTAATAAATTTGAAGAGTCTAGCCATGTATTACCCCACTGTAATGAACAGAAATAGCTTTTTAATAATTACTAAGCTAATTTGATAGTTAATTTCAGAAAGCAAATCAGTATCTGCTGTAGTTGAAATTTAATGTTGGGAAGATGTAAAATAAAACTTTTTTTCCTACCTTATTGGGCTTTAGGCAAACTTAGATGGCGTCCTTAGCCAAGGGTAATTCATCCTTTAACTTCAGCTGTGCTACCTGACAGGCAAATGGGAGCTCTGGTGTGTCACTGTCACATTAAAGCCTCCCTGGCTGTACAGAGGTGCTCTGTTTCCCAGGTCCCACGTTGCACCATTCCCTGTGCCACCAAGGAGGCTTGCCACCAGACCTGCCAAGGCTCGTCAGCCACCCAGCACGCTCGCACAACAGCCTCCTGTCAGGACTTCCAGTTCTGCTGCAGCACCTTTTGGAGAGGGAAAACTCAGGTACCTTCGTGCAAGCCCATCACACCTGCGGTGCTGGGGGAGCTGGACACAGATGGCCCTGAGCCCCATGCACCCTGGCTGGGCAGCCCCTGGTGACTCTGCAAGAGCAGGCAAGTCACAGGGCTAAGCATGCCAAAGCCTGCCCCAAGCATAGACATGGCCCGAGGGGATTTGCAAGATTTGCCTCTGCCCTGTAAGAAACATGTGGTCACCTTGCACTTTTAGGGGTCCTCTCTGGCTTCTGCACTCCCCAGTTTTATGGGGCCTTGGAGCAGCCAGCACATGGAACCTCACTGCCCAAAAGCCCAGTTGAACCATGGCTTATGGTGCATATGAAGATCTTCCTTCATCCTCACAGGCACAAGGGGATGGTGGCAGCATGGCCCTGACCCAGAGGCAGAGCCATGTGAGTGTCCTGTGAGAGGATCCCCAGCTCCTGGCCCCTCAAACCTGATGTTTTCTTCTGCACATCCAGGCTGCAGAGGGGACAACGAGCACTTTCAGCTGCTGCTGGCCTACTTGCCTTCCAGTACGATGGACCCCATGCCTATTGACATAAATCTGAGCTGAATACAGCCTCAGGCTTCAAGTCACATTAATCCTACTACAAGTTCATACAGTGTAGTGCAGCCAAGGAGCTCAGTGCAAGAAATGGAAGAAGGGGGAGAGAGAACTAAAAAGGGAACTGGGGTGTTGGCACCTGTGCTAGGGACATGGCAGAGACCAGTTGCAGGGGTTCTGACAGTTTCAGATCACCTTTCATTTCAAAGGCAATCCTGTCCATGAGCTGCAACACCTTACCCTGAGACACTGCATAAAAAAGGCATGAATTGGTTTTGCTGTTCAGGGGGTCTTTCATTCTCATCTTCCTGATGGAGAATGAAAGAGAAGAGCTGGTGAGTCACAGCATGCAGGAGGAGGCTCAAGGAGACCTGGTGTCTCTGTTTCTACCCAGAGCCCCTCACAGCACAGCACAGCTGAGTACAGGGGTTACTGATAGAGTAAGCTGAATGGAAGGTACTTTTTTCTCTGAAAGGTAGTGGTTTGTGCTGGGAGCAAGAGGGAGAGGGCCTCTTTCAGCTAGAAGAAGACTGTGAACACCACCAAATCCCTGTCATATGGCCATAGTTCACAGCACTTTCCTGTTAGTTATGGTATTGGGCAAATGGCTCTCCCTTGCTAATGAACAGGCTGAGCTTGCCAAATAGCTGGTGTGGGGAGAAAAAAGACTAATAAATCCCTTGTCCTCTGATAGGTTTATACTGGTCCAAACTGATGCCGGCACTCAGGTGGCATCTCTTGAGTCCACACACTGATTAGAGGTGTGACCCTGTAACTACTGCCTACACACAGGCAGCTGGGACAGGGAGATGTAAAAGCAGCCTCTGCCTCATGGTAGTCACTGGCCAAAACTGTGAGCCCAGCCAGGCACAGGGGTGTGCTGCCATGCCAGTCCTCTTGGATACCAGGGTTCAGCTGGGAAAAGCCTTGCTCCCTGGTTGAGAGACAGGAAAATTTGGCTAAAAGCTGCTGTCACATGAGAAGATTCACCAGGATGAAATGGCAAGGCTTTGTTTTGACTCTGCTGCTGAGTTTACAGGTGACACTGAGGAGAGTTGAACAATCTGGAGACAGAATGACTTTTTAGGTCTGCCAGAAACAACAGGTGTTGTCTCAGTTTTTCTTTGTCTGCCAAACTCCAAAATCAATTCTTCAGCCAGAAAACATCCAGCCAGGAAAGATGTGAGGTGAGGTGTCTTTTCTCTGCCTTTATATTACCATTGACACTGTTCACCAGAGGTTTAGCACTAAACATGGTGTTGTTTTTCCTCCCTGCCCCTTCTACTCCACTTTGTAATCCCCACAACTGGTTCCTGCATTTACCAAGGAGTTGTGTGTCCTCCCAGGACAGACAAGAGATTGGCTTTAAGTATAGCATCTGTTAGTTATTGTTTACAGTGAAAGTTTCAGCTTTGACCTGCAACCAATGCAATGGCTCTGAGTGTTGGAGAATGTTGAATTAACATAAATCTCTCTGTCATTTCCTCGCATTCATCTGCTGTACACGTAGGCTCCAGGCCACAAGCTCCAGTGAAGCCTTCAGAGACAGACGGCAAAGGGAGACATGAAAGACATACACACCCAGTTATGCCAAGCTGCTAAAATTAAAGCTGGTTAGAGCAGTGTGAGATGCCCTGCAGATAGCAGGATGGTGTCTTTTTCCTAGGACCCTTTCACTGGGTAACAATGAAAAGACAACAACTGTCAGGGAGGCCTCTTGCTGCCCTGCCCTCACAGGTGAAAGCCTTATTTGCTTTGCCAGAATAAATGGTGCCTCTCAACAGCAGAAATACTCGTGCCTACAAGTGGTCTGCCTGGCCTTTCACAAGGTATCTGTTGTGGTCACATCCAAAGACCCCAAATCAAGATCGCAGTGGGGCTGTGGTAGATGCTGCAAAGCGAAACAGTGGTGCAGCAGTCCCATGCCCTGCCACAATTGCCATGCTGGTGTGGAACAGGACAGGGGTGCCAACAACTGGCTGCAGGTGTGGTCATGTCTAATAGCAACTCAGTCAGCCTGGAAAGCATGTCCTAGGAACAATTTGATCCTTCAAAATCACTCATAAAGGAAACCAAACAAACCCTTGTACAGATAAAGCCAGTTAGCTTTAAAGCTGTCCCAGCCAGCTCTCCGCGCCCTTCATGGGCTGACTCAGACTGTCACAGCCTTTGTAGCCCCACTCTGTGTGGTCAGGGTGGCACAGACTCCTCCTAGCAGCCAGGAGGAGTGAGAGCAGGGCAGGTGACACTGCAGAGCTTCCCCATCCTCTGCTACATGCAGAGCACATTCCAGCTGGTACCTCACAGAGGGCTCCTTACACCTTCATAACTCTGCCCCTGCCAAAAATTGGGTGGAGGGAGCCTAACCCCGCACAGCTGCAAGGTGGTTACAATGGGAATGCAAATTAAAGCCACCCATTTATGTAAACTACCTCAAAGTACTGAATACAAAACCAGATGCATAGAAACAGAATTGCAATACCAGTTTCAGGCAGGATCCACTGGAGCACAAGATGAATTATATACATATAGGATTTCGAAGGAGATCATTAGGACACACTAAGTTCTGCCCACGTCTTAATGACCTGAATAGATTAGCCTCTCCCTCCTCACTACCTTGTACTATCTAGCTGGGGATTGACACTGCACAGGTTTTCCCCTTCACTTCAGGCCTTAAAGCAGAGCTTCAGCTTTGGGGAGAGGGCAGGGGGCAATGGTGTCCTGCTGCATCCCAAGGAACTCCCACCACCCTGATGGGGGTTGCTTGTTTGCAGAGACAAACCCTGGGGCCAGTCTCAAAGTAGGAAACAGGCAAAGAGAAAGGAGAGAAAGCCTAGCTGAGTGCACATGGGGTGGGCAAGGAAGGACAAGGGGGAAGAGTGTCTGAAATGAACCTTTCTCTGGTGTTTCTCAAGCATCAGCAGAGGAAAGCGAGAGAGAAGAGAATAAACAAAGGAAAGAAACAATGAAGGAAGAAGTATGATATTAACTGGATTGGAGAGTTTAAACCAAAAATAATAGCACATCCAAGAGATGCATGAAGGGCATAGGAGATGCCCTTGCAGCTTGCAGATCCTTTCTTCCAACAACTGCTCCCAGTTCTATGGAAGAATTGTCTGCTGTCCAGTGGGGGAAAGGCTGAGCACGGCTGCTCACAGCCTGAGCAGGGTTTCCCTGCAGGGCGCGCTGCCCATCCCTGTGCTGAGCAGATCTGCCCTTCCGGAGCACAGGTAAATAATCCCACGCGTGCACGCCTTGAGGCGAGTACATTTTTCCTGGGTGAATACAGTTTTTCCAAGTGATTAAGATAGGATAACCAGGAGTAAGAGACCAGATTATACAGCAGAGCTCACAAATTTCCATGGAAGGCCAGGAATGCTGTGCCACAAGTAAGCAATGCTGTCACCTCTGTTGTTTTTCAAGACCGGTTTCCGAAGGTAATTTTTGGTTTGCGATAAACAGCCTTGGAGTCACTCCGGATTTATTCTTTGTAGATCACCTCCATTGACTGTCCCCTTATCAGGGTGATTGGTATCCT
Organism: Corvus brachyrhynchos; assembly: GCF_000691975.1. Lineage (NCBI taxonomy): Eukaryota > Metazoa > Chordata > Aves > Passeriformes > Corvidae > Corvus > Corvus brachyrhynchos. Next base: position 6,680,168 of record NW_008238448.1, on the reverse strand, counting down.
TATGACCCCAAGCCTGTAGCCCCTGAGGGAGCTCTCCTGCAACCACAGCAAACACCTCATCAGGTTTCCTATGCCCTTCATGCAGCACAGTCTGGATGGCTGCATACAAGAGCCCACCCCAAAACTGTGACTCCTTGCAAAGCAGCAGAGACCTTTGGGTAGGGCAGACCTAGGGCCAATGTTAGCATCACTTAACCCAAGCAGGCAGGTTCAGATGAAGCAACCTGACACAATCTGTGTTTTACCTCTCTCTGTGCCAAGAAAAAAGTGCAGCTGTTTGGGTTCCCATGGCATTTATTTCATACCCTTTTATCCTAAGCTCTGTATTCTTTCATGTAATAAACAAATCACAAGTCTTGTTTTTCATATCTTTGCACATTAAATTTCTTTCCAATTCTTCTTATGCTTGTCTAAAAAGTGCCTAGCCAACTGCCGCATTAAACAAAAATTAAGTCAAGGTTGGGGCTCCTGTCCCTAGAGCCCTGAGGTTTTACAGAGCTTTCTTTGTGCAGCTTCTATTTCTGTCTAATTAAGCTATCTAATTCTCACAGGTTAAGCTATCTAAACTGACTGGGTACTAAAGCATTTAAAATGTAAATGCACTGAGCTTTAATCACAGTCTGCAGACCACACCTCTCTCTCCATCTGTATGTATGTGGGAGCTGTTTCCTTGCAATTTCTTGATGTTATGCCTGCATCTAGTAGCATCTCACATGCCACAATTACCAGAGTGTGCTGGAGTGAAGGACAAGGTGTCCAGGTGTATGGAAGTAAAGCTAAAGGTGCAGCTACAGCAGCTAAGTTGACCCTGTCTCCCCTCTGTGTCCTGCTACCCTCACTGCATCGACTGTGTTGGTACCCACACTGCTGGCTTGTCCTTGGTCAGGAAACACTGCTGCCAGCATGAAAGTCAGGGAGGGGAACAAAGGCAAAGACACAGCTCCCACAGTAATGCACTTCAGACAAGTGAGGGCTGCCAAGCTCTCCTCCCTCCCAGTACCTCACTATGATATTCAGAAGTCCTTTGATTTTTACCTTTGAGAAAAATCCTTACAGAGGGAGTATTTCCAGTCTGGCACGATGTGCCCTGGGAAAAGAAGATACACTAGAGTTGTTCTGCAGCTCTGGCCCATAGGGGTTATTGGGGAAGGGTGCAGTGAGCCTGATGCAACCCTGCAAATCCCAGCACTAGGCAGTCCAGGGACTTCCCAGGCCATAGGCAGCATCTGCAGCAGCAGCTCTAACAGGCCTCCATAGTCTGCTTTCCCATTAATTTGCCTAATTGCTTTTTGAACCAATGTATAGTTTCAGCACCTGAAGCATCCCATGGCAATGAGTTCCACCAATTAATTATGGTTGGGTGAAAAAAAGACTTCCTTCTCTATGGCTTAAAAAAATTCTGCCTGATGATTTCATTTAACATCCCTCGGCTCTTGCCTTACGAGCAACTGCTGCCATTCCTTCTCTGTTCTTCACATTGCAGACCTGTTGCAGCCTCGAGTCCTCCCTCTTCTAGGCTAAATTTGACTGATTCAGTCTCTTTTCATACAGAAAGCATTGTGCATCTCTGATCATTCCTGTCATACATCTCTCTGCCTTTTCCCATTCAAGTACAGCCTGATTTTCAAGAGTGCCACACACCCACAATCCCAAGGTTGCTCAGTAGGAACCAAAGGCACTGTGCCCTGCCTCCTTTAAAAAATCATACTTGCTGCTGTGGGTTGTGCTCCAAAACTGACTGCAGCCCTCTCAGCAGATGTCCTGGAGGCATTCAGCACTAACCCTGCGTTTAGCACCATGCCTGGCTCCCAGGGCTTCTGCAGACATCAGCTCCAAAGTGCCAGCCACGGCCAGCTCTGGCACTTGCTTCCTGGGGCCTCTGTCACTAAGCCCACAAACAAGAGGTGACTGCCACAACATTTGTATTTGAGATCACAGGGACAATAGAGGTAATATGTTCACTGAGCAATTGTGTTACCTCAATGAAACATTTATAGATGCTTGCAATAGGAATATTGCAGATAGGATGAAGAAATTACCTCAGACAGGATCAAATATGCAAAGCTAACTGTAGCTGTGGACTTCTCCCACAAGATAAACAAATGGCTAAGGCCTCAAGGAAAATAGCAGGAAAGGGGAATCCTGGCAAGTTATTCTTGTACCAGGTATTGTTTTGCAGGGCTTTAGTAGGAACTGCATCTGGGAGTCCCAGGATGGCCTCACCCCTGCCTGCCCGCAGGAGCCCTGCCTGAGGGCAGCCCTGCTGCACCCCCACTTCCCCAGAGCCCCTCACCCCAAACCCTGCACACCAGGGGCAGAGCAGGCTCGTGCCTGCTTTGTGTCAGCAGTTGTTTGGAAACTGAACAGGACACAAATATAGGCACAGGTTCTGAAAGGAGAGGGGGAATGTTTACAAGAGCCCAACACTTAAGATGACTTCTCTTGCTCCTGAGATGCAGAGGTGATTCCAGTGTTCCATCCCCTCCAAGACAACCACAAGGAAGAAAGACAAAATTTGGGGCAGAGAAAAAGCTATGATTCAAAGCACTATGCCCACCTCTCTGCATCTCTTGGGATAACAACCCACCAATTGCTTCTCCAGGCACCACAATTCCCAGGGGCCTGCAGTGGGCCAGCACAGAGATTATCTTTGCCATCTCTTGGCATTTTTCTGCTCAGTATATAATCCATCTTTCTTTTAGTACTCTGTTTTTCTTAAACAGCATTGCTATTCCCTTCAAAACATAACTCTGTTTATTCAAAACAAGCAAGGGCTGGTACCACACCATGCCAAATGGCAACCGTGTTGCTGCTGGGTGGTGCTTGACAGCGCTGAGCTGCAGGTGACAGCTCCTTTTTCCACTCAGTGAAATAGGCAAGGATATGCCCATAATAAACCACCACTTAACTGTTGAGGCAGAGATTTTTTTCTTTGGTTGTCAGCATGGATTACAGTCTGAATATTCCTTTTCTTTATCAGAAAGCATTTACAGACATTTCCACTGTTCCTTCTCTAAAGTTATTCTGCAAAGATGAGTGAAACAATTAAATTGTTGGCTTAGCAGGAGTGAGACAGCTCTTCTTTTAAACAGGGGATTTTGATTGCACCCTGTAACTTCAGCTCTTTAGAATATTCACTAGACAAAGTAATTTTCCTGTCTGAACCATGCTAAGCTGTCAGACTCCTTTTCTGTGAGCAAAAGAATAGTGCAGCATCTTCTCCCCACACAAGTGCTTTTTTCGGAAAAGAAAAAAAGAAACAGAAAAATAAAAGGAAAAAGAAAAACACCCCCACTTCCCCAGTGGTCACTTTGAGGCAAGAAGAAAACTGTGTCTGATCATGTGAAGCCCCAGCACCAAGAATCCCTCCTAGCAGGATTGCCACCCCAGCAGAGCCAGCCTCACCTGGGAGCATAACATCAGGAGGCTCATTTAGCAGCTAAAATAACCCACCCTGCAAACATTCTTGCATTTAATTTTAAACAACAGTGGGGCTGAAATTCAGCCTCAAACAGGATGGGGGGATGTGGAGGGTGAGGGATTGGGGCAGGGCAAAAGATTACCCAGAGCCCTCCCTTGCAACCAGCACAGACACTGCCCATGTTGTTTGGTTAATTGGGGAAACAATGTCCTCTTTCAGGGGCTGCAGGTGGCTCGGGCTGTTGCAGAAAAGGGACATTATGGCTTTCTATGATAGCGTGGTTGAAAGGTTTGGAGCCTATGTACAAAAAAGCCTTTGCTGAGGGTATTGCTGCTGCATCAAGTATCAATGAAAGCTGCATCTCTGCTGTTATGAATCCAATCACCACAGAAAATGAATGGGAGGCATTAAGAGTAGCAAAACAGTATTTCAAGCTGCAATGAACAGCATCCAATTCATCAGTGAACAGCAGGCCTGGGTCAGTGAAAGAATAGTTCTGATTGAAAGAAATATGGAAGAGCCTTGAGCAGTACGCAGGAGCAGGTGTGTGAAAGAAGTAACCAAAACTACAGGCACTTCTGAGGTCTTCTGTAGAGCCTGCTCCGAGCAAGGCAGTCTGGCCGGGCGTAGGGTCTGCAGCTCCCCACGTGAACCAGTTTACAGGGCCTTTAACATCACCACTCCCTTGTCTTTGGAAATAAGCTTCTCTAAAGAAGAAAAACAACCTGTATGTGCAACAGCACTTTAGCTCTGCAGTTTACCTCCAAATGTCATGGTCAATCTTTTCAAGGCAAACTGGCGTGAAAAACACGATGGCATTATCAGCATTTTTGCAGTTAGGCAAAGTAAGGGCATGTAGTAAAGCCAGAAGCAGAATTTGGATGTCCCAGCTTCCCATCCTTAATCCTGACTCTGCTCCTCCACCAGCCCCTGTTCATTTCTAGGATGCTGCAGTGATGAGCGCTGCAAAACCCAAAAGCAAGCCCTGCTTTTTCTCCACCACCGCAGCAGGACAGCCCAGCCTCAGGCTGTTATTGGTGGGTGCCAGGGACCCCTTGTAGGACCAAACACCTGCTTGCCAGCAGCCTCAGCCCAACTTGCCCCCTTGCCAAGGCTCAGCAGGCTCTCTGCAGTCTTTTCGTAGGTGAGCGGGATGCACCCGCTGCTGGTGAGACCCTGCTGAAGGCACCCTGCCCACACCTACTGCAAACTAAAGGGAGGCCAGAAAGGCCATGTTCTTGGCAGGGAGTTAACAGGGACTTGAGCTCTTGGCCCAGTGGCTGCTAGTCCCTGAAATGCTGGGATGCCATGGGCTGAACCAATGCCAGGACATGTCCCTCCAGTTTTGCACTGCTTTGGTCTGCACACTGGACTTTTACCCAGAGGTTGCTCTGGCTGACCTCTCTGTAGCAGATGCTGTCTTCAAAGAGCGGTGACACAGGCATGGTAAGACAGCTGATAAGGTTTGATGGCTCTTTATTTAGGGGAAATCCTCCTGATGATTGCCCAGGGCAAATAAGACTCAGAGGCTTGAATTCCCAGAGGAGGCATTGATGCACCAGATCAAAGCCTGCTCCCCAGCTGTCACCACAGAGGCATCACCTCCAGCCATAACAGGAGGTTATAAAAACAAGGTCTCTCCCTGACACATCCCAGGCTGCTCAAAGAAACCGGCTCCAAAGGGAGGAAGGTGAGAGAGTCCTGGCTACAAGTGCACTGTGGACTTCGAGTGCCAGGGGCAGGCTCCCAGAAACACTGTGAGATGGGGGTTCCAGCCCCAGGGATGCACCAGAGCCATGAGGAATCTGAGCACATGTTGTTTGGCTCTTCCTATTTCTTGCATTATCTCCTGTAGGCAGAGATGCATCTGTTTGCTTTCACTGGTCACTCTCACACAAGGGAGCTTAAATCCAGAGCACTGTGAGACTCGAGTTACTAGAAGTTTTGGGAGATAGTTTTTAACCAATGGGGGCATGGGGTCCTGCTGCTGGCAGGGTGATTTCTCTCAAGTGGAGGCTTTCCAAAAAGCCTTGCCACTGCTGACACCTCATAAGGAGCTTGACTGCAAGTGGGCACAGGCTACATCAGCCCGCTTGTTGTAACAGACACAGGATTGTCTTGCAAGGCACTGTGTGTTCTCATGACAGTGGCTGCCTGTTGGGAATGGGCTGCCGGTGCTGCTGGCACAGATCATGCCAAGCCAGTGTCAGGAACAGCTGGCAGGCCTGTGGGAAACTTGCCTCGCGCAGGAAAG
>NW_008238448.1:6662824-6674399 GCF_000691975.1 Corvus brachyrhynchos | reverse complement strand
ACCAGATCACGAAAAGCCAGTGTCAGGAACAGCTGGCAGCCCTGTGGAAAACTTGCCTAGTGCAGAAAAGGCCAAAGAGTTCTGTTAGTTGACATTGCTTTAATAATTTATATCACATTTTATAGCTGTTGAAGTTACAACTCCTTCAAGGTACTTCAACATGAAAGACAGCAAGGTCCCTGCCTTGGAGACCTTACAGTCTAGTACAGACAGGTAAACATAACAAGTAGAAACATTAAACTTTAGGTAGGGAGTGGGGACAGGTTGAGGGAGTATGTATAGAAATTATCTTTGGCACATCAAAGAACTGGAAGAAGTCCATAAGAGGAACCTTTAGGCTATTTATGTATTTCAGGTAGCAAGATAAGATCATGAATAATGAGTTCCTGCAACCTCTTTGCAGAACCAGGACTGAAGCAAGGCTTACAGAGACACTTCCCTGCAAACGTATGGTCTGTGGAAGGGGAACACTGAATCATCCCCAGATTTATTTTACATTGTTGTCTTTTAACCAGTAACGAGAAAAGAAGTAAAAGGCAGCACAAGCACACCAGCATCCTTCCAGGTGTTGGTCCCTGTCTGTGGCTATATGATCACATTGTTTATTAACCCAGCAACATCCTTAGCATCTTTTTCTTTTCTTCTTTCTTTTCACCACAAACTGCTTTGTCTGAACTTCCAAGCTACCTACCTCCCCAAAACACCCTATTTCAAAGCCAAAGTTCCCGCTCTGTAATCCTGCCCTCCCTCACCATATTCAATCCATGCTGTCTTCACTGAATCATTTCTGAAAGAGGGAAGTTACACATCAAAGAGTGGAACAAGTAGACCCAGCTTCAACAGAGCTCACTGTCACTTCATCTCCTGCAGCTGGACAGTCAGCACAGGGACCAACCCACCAGCACCTGCCAGCACAGCTTCTCTGGATGGGGCAAAGGAGTCAGAGCCTTCCCTTACAGCCTTTCAAAATTCCAAAATATTGCAGAAACACACCAGAATTTCCTGGGTGGAACAAAAAGGCGGATAACCCACTTGTGCTACACTGTCAGGCAGTGGGAGACTCAGGGCTCCAAGCATCAGAGACAGCTTGGGCACAGACCAGGAGGTGTTTCTAGATTTATTCTCACTTCTGAGGGCTCTCTTGAGCAGACACAGGACATGAACTCCTTCCATTTCGATGCAAAAATGTATCACCCAAAAACTGACAAACATATGTAGCAGCACTGTCGCTGTTCTACTGCCAAACAGATCCAGCCAAGACATTTGATCAAATCAGAGAGGAAACCTGTGGGTCCAGAGCTGGAGATCCTTTTCACCAGACTGTTGCAGGTCTGCCAGCCAAAGCCCCATAGCCATGGTGTGGAGTGCAGGAACAGCAAAAAAGCAGCTCCTGCCCACCCTGCAGCTCCCAACTCCTGTGCTGTCTCTCTCTCCCTGCCAGCCCCAGCACCACAGCAAAGAGCTGAGTGAAAAAAGTGGTAACTTTTGTTTTTGAGGTGTTCAAAAAAGAAAGTGTTTAAATTAGAAGTGTTTAAAAAAAGTGTTAACCAACTGAAAAACAACCTGGTGAAAAGCATTATTTCTCAGACAGATAAATCCAGTTCATCCTGTAACAGCTCCTGTGAGCAACTTGTCATGCTCCATTCTTAGTTAGCCCCTGGGCAACTGAGTTAGGACTCTTCTACTTGGTGGCAAATAATTGCAAGAGATTGCCACCGTTTGGGGTTTTTTTTCTCTTGCTGTTTGTTTTCTCTTGCCCAGTTTATTGGTCGCCATCTCACCTTGGTTGCCATGAGTCAAGGAGCTTGGTGGCATGATGGTATTTTTGGCTGGAGAAGGCTCTTCCCAGATAACTCTGCTTCCCCACAGCCTGACCTCAGGGCACACGTAGGCAGAGCCATGCAACCCAACAGAATCCAGCCACGATAAGGCTGGGGTGGTGAAGGGACGGACAGGGCGTTTGCCTTTGCATGGCTGGGGGCACACAGGGCTAGTGAGAGGCTGCCTCTGCCTTAGCCACCCAATAAACTCTGAGATAACTGTCAAATTTCTTTCTCCCTCCTTTCTCCACTTGTGCCCCCTTCAGTCATCACTGCCAGAGACCTGCTCTCCTGAATCAGCCCAATGGGACCTCCCTGCCCTTGCAGCTCTCCTGATACCTCTCCCCACCATGGTACCACCCACAGGTTACACAAGCCGGCATACACCTCCCTTCCCATCCCTTCTGCTCACCTACAGCAAACACCCCCTTGTTTCCCTTCTGTTTTGACGACTTATCAAACTGCTGTGGCAGAGACAGATCTCCAACACCTCCTCCTCGGGCATGTGGATAACAGAGACAGGAGCAAGGACAAGGCACAGCCTCCTCTACCCCTGCAAGCAGCTGCTGCTATGTACAGAGGGCATACAGATTGCCAGACATAAAGTATTCCACAGTATATCTCACAAGGAGTTACAAAAGGCTTTTAAGCTACCAAATGTTCTCTTTCCCACTTATTTGGCAGTGGACACTATAAATCCATGGTACACTGTAGACTGCAGCTCTCTGAGGATGGGGTCGTCTGCTTGCCCTGCTGGGCACAGAGCCCAGCACTTTACGCACAGCCATCCCCATCCCTTCCAGGCTCCTCTGCTAATTAGAAAAAGAATTAAAAAGCACCATATAAGTGAGGGGAATCACCAGCCTCTTAAAGGCAAAGTAAACAATCAGAGAGAGAAAAAGTTTCTAAGTGGGTTGGCCAAGAGAAAAGGATGTTTGTTGTACAAATAAAGTGAGTGAGAGCAAGACTTTCCAGCCTGACTGGTGAAGAGATCTATAAATCAAGACTGGAGCTCCTAGCCATGTATATGAATCAATTAAAGCACTCAATGAATCATTATTTTCAACATAGGCAATCAGAAACAATGGTTTGATGTTCAATTGATTTCTCATTTGTCTTGCTCCCCTGAGTAATGATGAACAACTCACCACTTACATGGTGCATGCCTCAACCCAACTGCTCCTGGAGCAGCTTCTTCTTCAAGGAATCACACTGGGCACCTGCTCCTACCTGCTGACATTTCATACCACTTGGTCACTACCTGCTGATGCCTTTGGCTCCACTTGTCTCAATCATCTCATCCCCTATGCTCTGCCCACCGTATTCCTCCTTCTTCTCTCTCAAAAAAAAAAAAAAAAAAAAAAAAATTAAATAGCAAAGCTTTGTTTCCAACATGCGGCAGTACAGCCAGATTCTTCACTAGGAAGCATCAGGATTCTACTTCTCAAAAGCTCAGAATATCAAAAACTACCAGAAAAGCAGCACAGCTCTGTGATATAAAACAGTCTGAAGAAAGGAGGGAGTCTTCAGGATATTTTCTATTAGATACCATAACCATACACATTTCCTTCAACCGAAGTGCCTTCACATAAAGTAGACCTCTATCTCGTATTTTGGACGCCTCATGGTACATTTCACTAGTTAGACCCAGGTGCATCCCAAAAGGAAGCCCTCGGTTCACATGCTGGGCTATGCTGCAGTCTCAAGCAATTAAGACATCATCTGGCAGTGAGGAGTCCTGCAGTCACACAGTTAACTTCAGGGTGCGCCATTCACATGGCCCCAGCTAGCCATCCTGAAACAAGACAGCTTGGCTGTGACTGTTGACTATTCCTAGCAGATACAAGGCACCTCTGGGATGGGCCAAGAGGAACACAAGCATAATCCTATTATGATGAGTAAACTGATAAAAGACAGGGCAGAAAAAAAATATTGGGGCACACTGAGCTTTCTCATCCATGAAAACAAAGTGCTTGCATCCAGCTTGCAGAGCTGAGCACTGATTTGGGGGCAACAGATTTGGGGGGTCCAAGGCCCCAACCATGCTCACCTGTGTGCTCCTCTGTGGGGAGGGCAGAAAGCAGAGGAGGGAGCTATACTGCCTCCTGTGCCTGGCAGGACTGTAGCCTTGGCTTGGTCATTGCTAAGTATCAGGGATGTATGATCTGTGCGTCACCTCTGTCGGCCTACAGTCACCCTGGGAGCATCCCCTCCCCGAAGGATCTGCTCCCTGGCATGAGGCTCTGGGGCTCCCTCCAGCAAGCCAGGCAACCGACCAAGAGATCTTGCTTCTTTGTCTTTCTCCAGCCCTGTGTAGCTCTTCAAAAATCATTTATGGCCATATTTGTGCATAAAGCAGGCCTGAGAGAGCTGTGGGATCATAAACAACTTGTTTCCTCTGTGCTCAGAACATTTCCAAACACTTTGGCTTTTCAGCCACTTCAGTGGGGAACATCTCAACCCCCCTCTTCCATTTATAGCCATAATTCAAAGATTTTAGCTCCTTGCCCACCTCCTCATCTCTAAAGCTTTCAGAGAGCATGGACCACCTTGGGGAACCAGCAGCCAGTGCGCCCTTCCATCCCCCGTAGGAGTGAAATGTGGAAAGCAGCAACTACCCCGCACCCCTTCTCATGCACACACACTCTGGCTTTTTAAAGTGGGCTCAACAGAAAAATATCAGAATTTTCAAGATTACCCAACATGCTGCAGGGAAAGCTGTTGAGACACCTCTCCCAACGTGCAAGTCTTGTGTCATTTGCTGCACTTGGGCAGCACCACGCACGCTGTGGTTATGACTCAAATGAGCGAGCACAGCAGCTAAGGAAAGTCCTTTCAAAAGGCTCCAGATTCACCTCCATGGAGCAGGCACGTTCAGAGTTCACCAAGCCTGAATTTGATGTTAGCTGCCTGATGTCATCACAATTGCAGTTCACTTCCTTAAAACCCTGCAAGCCAGAACAGAGCTGGTATTCGCAGAGGCCGTGCAAATCGTGCCCTTGGTGCTCCAGCCCTGGCTTGGGCCATGCCCAGATGCACTGTTCCCCAGCAAAGTAGCTCTCCTGGGAAAGGTAGAGAGGCTTTTACCTGATAGTTTCCATCTTACCTACAAAATCATTAGAGAGCTTCTCAGGTCATGCAGTGCATCCCACAGGCTTCTTTGTTCTAGTGTAGCAGCTCATCCCTTTTACTAACTAAGCAATTCAGCTGCCGTGAAATCAATAAATGAACCAGAAGCTGAACAGAAGAGGAAAACAGCATGCCAATTTTCACAAGTGTTTCAGGTGTGGTGCTTGATACCATTGGACCAACCTGCTGCTGAGAACCACCACATTCATCCTCATTTGAGATTTTCACAAGGCTTTTCCATGATGTAAGACAATATCAGGCCTGGGGAAGGGAAAATTAATGGATGTGAGCTGGGTGGTGCTGTTTGATGGTCTACAGTGAGGAAGTCCCTTCTGGGATCATTTTCTTCAGTCCTATCAGTGCTTACCCCAATGATTTCATTATCTAACCCGTGCTTGTTACATGTGGTTAGCCACCAACATACACCTAACAGAGTCAAGGAATGGAAAGCAGCTGCCAAAATACTACTTTGGGGATTGTCAGCACTATCCAATTAGCACCAACACGTGTGGATACCTTGCCCAGGAAGAGGGATGATGGCCAACACTCACAGTTCAAGGAGTGAATATGTGCAGGAGTTGAGCCCTGCTGACTGCTCCTCGCTGCCACCCACTAGCTTCCCACGCATGCTTTAGAGCCAGCAGATATGGCATCTGGAAACCCCAGGGATCTCTGGGAATAAATTTCCTCCACTTTCTCCTGAGATCTGAACTCCAGCTGACAGCAATAGCAGCAAGAAACAGCTTTGAGCTGCTTCATTGTCATAGATGCAAATTCCAACTTCATCAAATCCACCCCCCACTCTTTCTTAACCAAAAAAAAAGAGTTGATTTTTAATTTTTGTAAAATGATCTGCCTTGTACAATTTCAAGATGATTTTAAAAAGTCTACCAATTTTCTGCATTGGTTTTGATTTTAGAAGTCCATGCATTTAAAATAACTAGCACTTTTCATAGCATTTAAAGATTTGTCTTACAAGATGGAGCACAATGTTATTTTTTATATTTGAAATCAGGAAAGACCACTTGATGGCTGCTCAGAAATCAGCACGTTCCTAGAAATAACAACAAATTCAATGGAAATGGAAAACTGCCACAAATTAATTTTTTAGAAGAGACAAAAGCACTTTATTTCAGCTGGAGAAAAACTTGAGTAAATCCTTCAGCTGGGTTTGGCAAGTGAGTTTGAACCGGTATTGCAGTAACTCAGCTCCATGGGCTGGACACAGTGTGCAAAGATTACATCATCAGACTTCACGTTGTGATCACTCGAAACAGGCAGTACCACTTGGAGAATCATAAAAGGAGACGAAAACAGTCAATGCCAAGAGAGTTGCTTAAAGCTAAGTCCTTTGTAGACCCTGTGCCATATCATTCCTCCTGGCCTTACAAGCTTTGTTATGAAAGCCACTTCAGGTCAATTCTTTGTATATTGCAGTATCTTCCTTTCTTCCTTCCTTTCTTCCTTCCCTGCGAGAAGGATCTTTGCCGTGTTTGGTCCTGTAATGTTGAATCACATGCCTGATTAGGTCACCTGAAAGCTCTTTGCTGGGATGCCATGTTCCTGGCTTCAGGAGCAGAGTTCCACGTGACTTTATCCTTATTCCGCTCAGCAGGCAATGAGATCATCCTTCTGGTGGCCCAGGAATTGTTGCAAGTCCTCTCAGGCTGCAGTGATTCATGGGGAGGCTGCTGGAGGTGGCTTTGGTGGAGCATGGCACCTGTGACTCACCGCAGTGCTGGATAAACACCTGCGCTGGCAGGGTGCTGGCACCGGCTGCAGCAGGGCTGGTCCCCAACAGCAATCGCAGAGTCCTTCATCCCTCCGCCCCACTCCAGCTCCAGAGGGTGCAACTCCTTCGGTTGCCATAGCACGGGACTCTGCAATAACATCAATAAAGGAGAATGACCCGAGATGAGGGCACCTGTTTTATAGTCACCTTGAGGCACTGCAGCAAACATGTTGTGCTCAACTGAGAGACGTTTCACTGCCATAGCACAGGGACCAGGAGCGATCCGGGAGCAGCACAGCTCACATTTGCTCAAAAGAAAAGATTGGGGGGAAAAGGAAAAGAAAAAAAAAGAGTTCCCTCTTCTAAAATGCACCCTTAAAATAGAGAAAATGGTCACCAGTCAAAAAATGGTCAAGTGAGAAGGAAGTGGAATAGCTGCCATTTAATCTGTAGGATAGCTCAACGTTTCTCATCAGCTTTAGTGGAAGGAAAGGAGGGAAGAAAATCCAGGAGAAGAGGGGACAGAGTTCCCTTTTAAAAGGGTATCAGTAAATGAATCATTAGACATTACCACAGTCTCCTTAATTATGGAATGCTCAACACAGTCATGAGGGGAAGGGAGAGAGGTTTACTGGAAAATACATTTTCCTTGCTTAGGGACAGGGGGACCAGGCCAAAGAGCTGCAGGCCAGCTGCAGAAGACAACAAGGGGAAAGTCATAGGGTTTATCAGCATCCACACTGTTCCCATCAGGGAGAAAGGAATGGCAAGTACAACAGGTCTGGCCAAAGACGACCCTGGTGATTTCCAGCAGCATGAGGACTCTAACTGGCCAGATAGTGGATGCCTGGTTAAGCAACCTTTTAAACACAACCATCATGTAGTTCTGAAACAAGTCCCTTTTGTTAGGCACATCTTTAATGCAACAGAGACTGAACTTGGGTTACCTAGAGTGGTTTTAAAACCACTGCAGGAAACAGTGATCACAGATCCAACGTCCCAGAACTTCCACTTAACTTTGCTGTCAAATTTAACTCTGCTGAACAGGTTTCTAAATTGATCCCGTGGGTCTCCCAAGGCCAGCGGGCAGGCAGCACCCTGCCAGCCAGGGCTGCTATCCCATGGCAGCCTCCGACTGCATGGAGCTGAGGGGGGACCAGCCTGAGGCCAAGAGCCAGTGCCTGTGAGCAGCAACAATGCCCCCAATGCCACAAGCCACCATGGCCTGCTGAGAACAAGGTTCCCCCATCCCAGCGTGGCAGTGGGAGCACACTGGGACTCCCATCTCCCAAGCGTTTCCACACCCCGCGCTGTCCCTGGAGCATGGGCTGACCCCTGAGCCACTGTGGATCCTCAGCGGGGCAAATCACAACTCCTTTCCTGCAAAGGCTTAATCAAGCAGAAATATGATAATAAGAGCTTGCCAGTTTGGCACACAGCAATGTAACAGATCCAGTTACCAGCAATTAGACACTCCACCCCGATTAATTTGTGCTAGAAGTCCTATGACAGTTTTAAACAGAGAGCGTGATTATGTGTTCAAACTATTTACCAAAGGTTGGGGTGATTTTACTGTCATTTAAAATGTTGTATATTAAGGCTGGACATTTTATTCAGAGATATTTACTGCACTTTAAATGAGAAGTACTCAGAGTATTCAGAAGTATTCAGAGAAGTACTTCCATTAAACAAGAGTTTAAACTCAGTCATACAATGGACCTCTTGATCAGCCATGGACCCCAGTGCCAATTTATGCTAAATTTTCAAGCTACACATTCTTGTAAATCTCTGCCTTATGGTCTTTTCTAATATTGTTGGTTGCTTCTACAATTACAAAAGTCTCCTGCTGTATTTCCATATGCCCTTCTCCCATGTGTTGCTTATGCCACATCTCTCATTATTTCAGATTCTGTCTTTGGGCAGGGCTGGGGACACCACAACATCTGGGACCCCATGGACACAGGGCTGTGCCCAGTGGCCTTGCTCCTCTGCTTGTTGCACAGATGAGGAATAGACCAAGATTTCAGGGATATTCCTCACAATTGTTTAAAGAGCTCCCCTTGCTAACACTCCACTCATGGCCTCTGTGGTGTACCTTCAACTGGCAAATAATTTGTAAATTGTCTTGCAGGGTCTGGTTTGGTGGTTATATCTTTTAGTAGATCCAAGTGGTCAGTGAAAATTGGTAACATTCCTACTGCAAGGTACACACAGAGAGGGCAGGGACTAAGATCTGGCTTGTGCAATTCATATTCTCCCTACTGTCATCTCCTTTGCTGCCTTATTCCATATGAGGTCCTTCAGAGCATGAACTCTGATCTGGGACCATCTCCACTGGAGTATGAACCAGTCTCATTGTTTTTTAGATGCCACTAAAAGCACCATCAGGAGCTGCCAGACGATCCAGCCCATGCTCCATCCAGTTGAGTTTCAAGTCTCTGGCAACAGATTGCATAAAATCCATCACAGCAGCTCGGACAGTATTTTGCAGCAGTGTAGAAATAGTTGCTAGATTTCTAGGCTTCCTGGTTAGCTGTCATTTTGCACTCTCCATATGAGTACTTGTACTACTTGGGATGACCACAGCAGCTCTACTGTAAGTGTCAGGGTGCCGGTTTCATTCATAAAGCCACACTGCAAGAAAAAACAAGCATCAGAAGTATCACCTTTGTCAGGAGACCTGCTGCTTAACTGTATATGTATATAAAGATGCATCACATCCTGCAGGACACATGTTAGTCATTGGGAACACTTACTGTAACTTACTATTCTATTTGGCACTTAATTCCTTTAAGAAGAGGGTAAGCAAACTTTTGTCAGGAAGAGTTGAGCTGTTGAACTCACAAGGGTCATTCCTCAGTCTCCCAAAGATCGGTTATGGAGCTGCCAGCACCTGTCCACATTCACCTGTGCTCAGGTTAACAGTGCTGGATCAATTCTCAGCCTGGCTAGCCTGGCTCACCTCTCCTCCTCTTTCTTCATCCAAACTGCAAATGTCCACTGCTCCCACAAGCCTTTGCAACTTTCACTGTTCTTTTTTTTTCCTCTGGTGTCCCTTAAGCAACAAACTTCTTTCTTTCTTGCATTCAGTAGTTCCCTGCTGCTTTTGAGTTTTCTCTCGCATTTCTTGCCAAGCTCCTGTCCTTACTTGCTTTATTGACTTCACATCAGCCTCAGACAGGCTAGCATTAAAAATTGCAATATATTCCTTGAACTAGGTGGCAAACAGCTTTCAAGCCATAGCCTACAGAAGACCAGCATTTTCCTTAGGGTTTTCCCATCTTCAGAACCCTTATTTCAGTAGCAAAATCATACTCCTCCCTCTTATAACTACTTTGTGCTAAGAACAACACCCTATGGCCCCCAGCAAAGTGACCTATGTGTGAAGTTAGCTTTTCTTGGAGCAGGAGGCTGGGCTGGGTGACCTCCGCAGACGCCTTCTCAGCTCTATTATTCAATTGCTTAGGCTATAACCTCCTGGGAGGAAAGACTGTCTTAAACAGGATTCCATTCTTTTTAGAAAGAACACGTGAGCACCAAGTACTTGCAGCAATAAGCAGTGCATATTGTATGAATACACTGCATGTGTTCCAAGTGCTCTCTCTTTCACAGAGTGATTAGATACTTTCAGCAGAAGGAAAATTGAGTATATGTTCCTCAAGAGCCATCATTGGGCTTTCATGTGCTCTTATAAAAAGGTTGTTGTCCTTACCCTATCAAAGAAACCCAAAATATACTGGAGCCTTAGTCCGTACCATGAAAAGCTATGTGCAAATTTAAGAAACAGTAATACAATTATTTTGCTCTGGTGCACAGGGAAGCAGCACCAAACTGACGGCACAAACGTATTTGCTCGTGGTACCAAGACTATGGGTGGGGTTAGAAATCACTTCACTAAATGGCTTTTGAAGCTGTCGTCGACAGTCTTTCATTAGGGCTTTTTAGACACCGCAAAGCTAAATTAGTCACACCTTTATTTGAACAGACTTTCCTCACCCACCTCTGCAAAATCACCCCATGCGCTCAGATTCTCAGCTCCATCATTAGCTGCCCGGGGTAGGGGGCTAGCGACGTTCACACAGAAAAGATGCAAAGATGCACTTCTCAGTAACAGCCTCCCCCAGCGACAGTGACAAGGCAAAGCTGCAAAATACAGACATGCGAGCCTTAAAAGCCTGACTTCATTTTGTTCCTCTATTCCCACACCTCACTGGAAACTGGCAGCAAAAAGTCTCAGTTTGCAGATTTTGCAGACAGACGTTTGGGAAGGACTCACACTGGCAGAAAGAAGAAAGCGATGGAGCAAAACAGCCACTGGAATTGAGAAACGGAGAGAAAGCAGGATGAAGCAAATGGAAGAGTACAGAAAGCCTGCCACGTGAAAATAAGATAAAGAGAGGGATGAGTTATTAGCGGATGATGGAAAATTTAAGAGGAAGATGGAAGATTATAACAGAGGAAACAAAAGTGGGAGGAAGCAGTCATGGGACATATAGGGATAAATACAGCTGTAAAAGGGTGGGGAAAAAATCAAAACCACATTTACACCCATTTTTCTTCCTAACAACAGGGATTAAAGATTTGCATAGGGAATATGTCTGAATCAGTTTAAAATGCTGCGTGAGAAACACCAGAAACCAAAATATGAGGTTAGCAACGTGTCCTGTTTTCAGCCCCAGAACTCAAGCGACTCCAGCAGCTCTCAGGCAATTGCTTTCTGCAGTGATTCAGTGGAGTCAGGCACAGGGGAGTTCTGGTTTCTCCTGGAGACTGTGGTTTAAACCTGGAGTTGCCAGAAACAGCAGACAGAAAGGGACCTGTGTGGGTTCTGAACACTTGTCTCCACTTGTGCTTATTTTCTGTTGTCACTTTTTTCCTTATGCACTTTTCCCTA
>NW_008238448.1:6627570-6662814 GCF_000691975.1 Corvus brachyrhynchos | reverse complement strand
TTGCCTACAAAGCACACCAGTTACTGGGTTTGGGTAATTCCTAACACCAATGGAGCACATATCCACCTTAGATATATATTTAGTTTCTTCCCACAACTTGTGCTAGCCCACCTGAAAGATGTAAAATCTTACTCTTTTGAAGAAACTACCAAAAGTGCACATAGAGAGTCTATTAATCTGCTTCCCCAAACCTACAGAAAAGGACCACAAGGAGCAAGCACCAGGGAAGTGAAGGTGATAGTAGGTTTGCAGCCCTCAGCCCTGCTTTACTGCTCTCTTGAAGGTCACCTTTTTACTTCTAATGACAATGAAATGGAAGAGTAAAGGGAAGTAAAATTAATTGTAAATAAATATTTAGAAGTGGAATAAAATATTTTCTATCCAGCTCCTCTTGGGTGCCCAAATGAACATTGTCTGGGTTCAGTTGCTAGGGTTTGTTTTCAGAGCAAAGAGGAAACAATCACTGGGATGTGCTCTGGAGCTAAACAGTTCTTGCTTTTGTGCTTATTTTGCTGCTGGATCACTGCAGCCACTGAAAATATCTGCTGCCCCTGTGCAGCAGAGAGTTATTTGAAGCTAACAACTCTATTTATGAGTCAAAGTCCTATTGTTTAAAAAAGACAAAAACCAAAGTAGGTAGAGTTCCTATCTTTGCTCCACTTGACCCACAATGAAGCATCAAAGTTTCTCGCTTTTTTCCACCTCCTCTTCCCAACAAATAAGGATAGAATAGGACAAACAAGGAGCTACTGTTCAGACCTGATCAAAAGCAGAAGAGGCACATCTCTGTTCAAAGGGAGTCTGTCTGCTTCAGATGGTGTGAACGGTCTCAGAAACTCAGAAACTCGTGTAACTCTCTCCCCTCCATGCCGACAAGGCCACCCTTGCTGAGCATTTGCTCAGCCACTGCCAACCTCACCCTAAACACCACCACTAAGGTCAACATGCTCATATCCCCAGTGCTTCAATGCTGAAAGTAAGGACATCAACAGCTGGAGATTGAGGATTTTTGTTTTCTCTTTTTTTTTTTTTTTTTTTTTTTTTTTTTTTTTTTTTTTTTTTTTTTAAGCAGAGCGAGTTGCCAGCCGAGGCAACCATTGCCTATCCTGCAACCTCAGCCTTCAGACTGAAAAGGCATGGGAACCAGTTACACGGCAGGGAACAACCACTGGCTAGAAACAATTTTCTCTGAGTGCAAGTAGTTGATGCTGGTGGTGCCAATCACACACCTTGCAACAAGTACCTTCGCATGTCCCTCGCCTCAGTGTCACTTTCTTTTAGAGTTGCACAGATGCCAGTTTTAATAGCATGCAAGATTTCCAGAAGGCATCTTTCAACCAGGAGAACATGACAGAGTTTTTAATATCAGCTTACAAGTAATAAAAAAGTAACGTATTTTTGGCCATTTAGATAGTGACGTGGCTAAAACAAACTCCTTTGTTTCCAGCAGCTGTTAACAATACCTGTAGGGAGCTGTTCCCAAGGCAGTTATCTCTGGCACTGGCCACAGTAGGATGTAAACAGCATGTATCAAGTTAATGGAAAACATTGTGCAGCCAAATCTGAAAGGAGCAGTGTTTAGCTGGGCCTCTCTCACCGGGATTACGTTCTCACACGCAGCAGCGGGCAGGCCTTGCCGGCAGCCGGGGCTCTGGGCAGCGCTGGCGGAACAGCAGGGCCAGAGGCACCGAGCCCAGGAGGATGTGCAGCGACAGCCCCGGGGTGGGAGCTCAGGGTCAGCGCCCAGGGAACGCCTCCAGCACGGAGCTGGCTCAGGAAGGGTTAGGCTGGAGCCAGCATGTGGCTCTCTGCATCCATCCACACAGACGGACCCTAAGATTGGAAAGATACTGATGGGTTATTTTGAATGACATAGTCCGGGCTTGTACACTGTGGGAGGTGTGATGGGAACCCTTTCTGTCTTTCTTGATAATTTAATGAGCTGTTGTAATGAGGGATGCACTGAGCCCCTCATTTGTATGCAGTTCCCACATGAGATGTGAATATTAAATTCCTCCAAGTATGAATCAGTACCTCTTACTCCCACAGCTTCCCTCTATCTCTCTAATCTTCACCAGCTCCACAGCTCCAGATTCCCCTCACGGTCCCCTGGGCTCCCCCACTTCACTGCCACCTCAGTAGTGACCAGAGGAGATTGATGCACCCTGGTCACAGTCAGAAGCATCAGCCATTCAGTAGAACAAAGCTGGAGAAAAGGCATCTGTTCTTTCTTGAAAGCCAACTGCAACCAGGTGAGTGCTATGCCCTACTAGCCTTCGGGAAAATTGTATGACATGGGAAATTTAACCTACAGGGCATCACTGTCTCTGACACCTGGTAGTTTAAATAATGAATTGGTAATTATAAACCCTTTTGACATAAAAATGAAATTTAAAAAGCATAAAATTTTGAGACACACCTTTTGATGGTGAAGGGCTTTCCCATGTAGATTCCACCAGCAGCCATCACTCAGCACTGGCAGACAGCAGGTGCTTGCCACTCCAAATGGGGAGAGACACTCACCAAACTAGAAAAGTCAGGGGCTAAACAAGTTTGCAAAAAGCAGCAATTCCAGTCCAGAAATCATTTCCATAGCAGAGAGGAGGAAGTGCTCCCTGAGGACAAGGAGGCTGGCTGGATTTCACTTTTTTTCTGCTGAATAGATGTTCTTTTGTATGCAGTAAAGAAGGAAAAATAATGGGAGAATGGGACAAAATTGAAAAATCCACAATTGCAGTGCAAAAGTCACCACCCGCTCCTGCAAAACAGGCTGTTCTGTATTTCCACAGTCCTGGGAGTTGTAGACCAGAATTTCTCAATAAAGTGTGCTAAGCTCAAAGGCATGAAGATAGCGACAGATCCAGACTTGTTAGTGCCATGAACATTTGTCTTGGCCACAACATCCAGTGTGTACACAAAGTGCTGCGTCTACCATCTAATGCCTTCCGTGTTATACCCAAACCCATGCCGAAAGTCTCACCCCAAAAATGTTCAGAAACTGAAGTTCAATTGCATGTCTTAGTATAAAAACAAACCACAGTTTCTGCTGTGAAGTCCTTCCCACAGTCACCCACCCAGACTCAGTTGCTTGAGATCTTCAGGACCAAAGCCAAGAGTGTAACAGGAAGGAGAAAGTACAAACCTCATACCCAGTAAATGGGAACTTTATTAAACTACTGAGTTACTCCGAAATGTATAAATGTTCCATTAAATACAGTCAGTTTTCTTTTACACGGATTTATAGAAATTTATTTACATGTTCCAAACACATTTAAATTATTTTTCAAGCTTGCTACCAATAGAATTTGTTGGTTTCTTAAAAAAAAAAAAAGGAAAAAAGTCAATCATCTGCTCTTGCAGATGTGCATACATCCACACAGGTACAAACAAGAAGGGAGATGCTTTTGTATCTAACCCACAAGGGAGGCAGTATCCAAAAAGCTTATCCAAAAAGCAGAATATTTGCCCTTGCAGAAAAGCGGGCTCTATAAATTCTCCCTGTGGGACAGACTCAAACAAGAGGCCCTATGCAATACTTTTTGGTGTTTGGGTATGATGTCTGCATCAAGATTGGCTGGTATGTGGGAGGAGCTAAAGGCCCCTTGCCAGATTCAAACTTAGCTGTTCCTGATACCAGCCCGTGAGACGCATGTGAGCTCATTCTCACTGAATTACACTCTCCCAGCACGAAGGGATAGAGCAGACAAACAGATCTATCACTAGTATGTCAACGCCACTTGTCCGAAGAGAATTTCCCTTTTAAAAAAATTTTATTCTTAAATGAGGCTTCATTTGTAAATGAACAAAAGGCAACTCTTTAAATAAAATGCTTAGGAGAACAGCACTTTCCCCACCTAAATATATTTCTCTTGGGAAGATGCACAGCATGCTGAGTTTTCCCTCATTCTCTGTATCTTAAGTCTGGCAGAAGTTAAAATTCGTATCTGCAGGGGAAAAGGGGTGTTTTTACTTTGCAAAAAGCTTATCAAATGCTAGTTTAATTCCTTTAAAGTCTTTAAACACTAAAAACCACATTTGAAGCAACCAAAAAACTCTACAAAAACATTGTCATGCGTAAGCTCTGTGTTTCATGCTAAATATTCTTGTTGACAAGGAGAGGGAGTGGAGGAGGAGGAGGAGGCAGGGAAACTAATGGCTCAATCAGAGCCATTGCAACATTCAAGTAGTTTGGTAGTATACAAACCAGTGGAAACATGGAATGGTAAGAAAGTGCTCGGCACTGCATTGCAGCCTTCTAGAGCTGAACTGCAAACATCCTGATATGTATCATAAATATATGGCACTTCTGTATGACCAAAAGCTGGCAAGTTTGCTCGTGATCAAAACAAGTCAGGAGTAGTCGTCATGCCAATGGCCCTTCCAACAGGCACAGCCTCCAGCTGTGCTATCCTATGCAGCACCGGCCATATCTACTTGTGCATGCAAGACAATGCTGCCACATTCTTGGAGAACAAGCCTCCTGCCCAGCAGAAAGCCTTCCCCAGACACACATTCATAAAACATGCTATAAATTCTTCAGGGAGGTTAAAGACAGCCACAAACAGCAAATGTCTTGTTTTACAATTTTTTGGCCAGCAGTTCCCAGTCTGTCCAATTGCCAGCAATGGACTTTGCAACAGGCAAAAAGAGCTCCCAAATCCAAGGAATTCCAATGAAAGCAACGGAAAGCACAATCACCTAAGTTCATTTCAGTACTGTTCCACAGGATTCATTTTGACATCAAATAAGAAACCAACAAGCACAAAGGCTTGAGTCCTAGGAAGAATCTTATGTACACAAAAAAACTGGCCTTTATCCATGTTTTTTGTCACAAAGTGTTTCATCTTGTAGTTAAAACTTCTTAAAACTTTTCAGCTTTTGGTGACCTTTTTTATCACAAATGCAAAGATTTGCTGTTCTGCTCACATTCCATCACAGTAGCTTTAAATACATTCAGATTAATAAAAAAGGATTTAGACCAGAACACAACTACTTGCCCCCTTCCAACAGTGTGCTGTACTTCAATGAGCACATGATGCCATGTATTGGCAAGGTTACTGTTTTAAGGAATTTCACTACAGACATCCAGTGGTTGGACAAGTGTTCACATTCCAAGGTTAAAAAACCCCTCTCCCTTATTTCAATAATGGCTTTAGTATTTTACCAATTGTGGTTCGGTTTGCATCCTTCAGTTTAAGAGATGCCTTTTCCACTGTTCCCTGTTCCTTTGGTGCAGGCTCTGCTTTCGTGCTGACAGCTTCTCCCTGCAGGATGCTCCTTCCAACCACTCTGGCACTACTTGCTCTCTTTAAGGTACTCACACTATTCTCCTTTGGATTTGGATCATCAGAGGTTGCTGCTGGCTTCACTTTAGGCAGCCTCTGGGACACAGACCTGGTAATGGGTGGAGGTCTGGATGAACTGGATAGATCCACTTTTGCACGCTTTGAAGAAGAGGCCACTGTATTCCTCGCAAAGTTTGGGACCGCGGGTGGTGCTTTGGGAATACTGACTGTGGCAACCTTGGTGTCCTCTGCAGGGGTCTGGGGTTTTACACTGGAGCGACACATCTTTGTTTCATCTGTCTTTGATTTGACATTACTTCTAATGGGTTTAGAGCTTGGCTTCTTGAGAGCGACTCTGTCCCTCTCAAAGTGAGCACTGCTTGAGGTGACAGTGCCCCTTCGTAACTTTGGCTCTTCCACTGACATGCTGTGCCTGTAGGGACTTCTTGGCAGCGTGTCTGTTGTGCCTCGGACAGAGCTGCGGTGAGACAGCCGACTTTCCACTGTACTGCTTTCACGAAGGGCTGGCTTGGGTTCTGGCTTTTTCACGCTGCTTGGTGCCCTGTTTGACCGAGAAATAGGCACCACTTTCCTCATACTTTCGTTCTCAGAGGCATTCAAAGTTCTGACAGGTCTGGAAGGAGCTGTGTGGCTAGGCCGAGTGCCACTGGGTTTTGTGGAGCTTTGAGATCGATCTTTTAGAGAGTTTGTCTTTGGTCCTGCTAGATCTTTATTTTTTATGGGTTTTTCTTTAGGAGGGGTGTGCTCGCTATCGGCATCATCCTTATCATTTGCAGAAGCAGAAAGTGGCAGCTCCTTGTCACAGGTGGAATTCAGATTTGAGAAGAATGACCTAGCCTTGTGTTGAGCATCACTGCCAGAAGAGCATGCTTTGCCAGCCTCACTTCTTATTTCATTGCCTGCCGATTTAAAATCATTTCCCTCTTCAGAGTCCAATGTCAAAGAACAATCAGTCGTGGTATCTGACATGTAGCACACTGGCCCATCTTCCCTACTTCCTGAAACACTTGTATCCATAGACATAGGGCTGCTGCTGCTGGGCTCTAAAGCTTCATTCTTGCAACCCACTGCCTTGGCTTGATGGTTGCGGGCCTCTCTGGAACTTCTGGAAGCTGGAGGCAGCTCATCATCGGCAGTGCTCAGGGAATGAAAGCTGAGATCATCCAGAGTCTCCAGGTCTGTCCCACCAGCATCCTCTAAATATGTTAAAGGTGCATTCTCTGCACGCTTTGCTCCTTGAATATCAAACTTACATAACCCTTTAACAAGTTCATGCTCCTCAATTGCAAGGGCCAGAGCATTTATATCTGTGGACTCCTCGCAGGACACGTTGGAAGTGTGCACGTTGTAGTCGGTGCTCCTCTGTGAGTAATGGGCACCAGGACCAGCCGAGCCACTGAGGTGACTGGGCTGAGCTGGAGACACCTGCCCTGAGCCACCATTTTTCACTTCCATTTCAGACTGTTGGTGTAAGTGCAAGGTATTTAAGTTGAGATCTCTTGTTTCTTTGGATTCCGTCCAGGCTACGTTTGGTCTTGCTTGTCGGGTGTTTGCACGGGGAAGGCTGTTAAACTTGTTTGGATCCTCGTCTTTTGAGATTTCCAGGAAACTCTGCAACTCCCTGTCTGCAGTCATCCCCAAAGAAAGTCGAGAACGTCTGGAATTTGTGTTTCTGTACAAAGGGCTTTGAGGCCTCTGCTGCAAGAAGGGAAGAAATTCTCCAAGTCCGTTTTTAGCCAACATCTCTACATCATTTTCACTGCTGCTCCGCCCAAAGCTCCCAAGCTCTCCAGCTGCCCAGGATCGACGCTTCTCCTCCAGCTCTTTTCGCCTTTGCAGACTATGAAGTTCCTGGATCTCTCGTTCCCTATTTTCCTGAAGGAGGAAAATCACAAATATATGTCTCAGAGGACAGTGTCCTATGCATGAGAACAAGACACATTCCTTTCTCTCTCCCTTTGTTTCTTCCCATCTAAGTTAGCTCCTACTGCTATCACCCACTCCCAACCTCCAACACATACACACACATGAAATCACCGTGGCAACCACAGCCTGCAACCATTAACCCTATGGAGAGCAGCTCCCTGCATAACTAATGGTGATGAAACATCCAGCCAGTCAGCGTAGGCAAAAGAAATGCACCAGACCTTGCAAAGACCAACATGACCCATCAAACCCAAGCAGATGTCACATCTTAGAATCACAGAAAATGCTGAGTTGGAAGGGACCCACAGGGATCACTGAATTTAACCCCTGGCCCTGCACAGCACCATCCCCAAGAATCACACCATGTGCCTGAGAGCATTGTCCAAACGCTTCTTGAACTCTGTCAGCCTTGGTGCTGTGACCGCTTCCCTGGGGAGCCTCTTCCAGTGCCCGACCACTCTTTGGTTGAGCCAAAGAGTTCCGGATGCAAGATGGAGAACATCAAACCCCCACTAGGTGTAAAGGTGGTGGTCTTATCAGGTGAGTAAACCTCTACCTAATCATTATATTAATATTTTAGGACAACCTTGTCTGACCAGCGCACGGCCAACGTGGTTCTTCCAACCTACCTTACTACAACTGCAATTGTTCCTCAGCAAGTGCAATTTCTACACAGTGCTACTTTCCTCTAACATTACAGATTGAAAATTTTGCAAAAAGGCATTGCTTAATTGCATATGAAAGCAAACAGAAAAGTTAATACAATGCATGAGATTTAGATATCAAGTGACACCACTCAAGGACCATTACTCAATGTCTCGCTCAAATTTTGGATCTCATAATCACTGTTGGTTTCAAAAACTGGCAACTGTTGTACAGCGATTGCCCAGGGTAGGATGGAGATTTTGGCAGCTAAACTGAGGGATTTTGGTTCAGGAAGCCATAGAAGAGGTAGTTTGAATTTGAAAGACAACACAGTAAATGCCTTTTTAATAAAACAATTAGCAGTGATTTACTGTGAATATCAGCACTTCAACTGTTACCTCTAGGCTTCAGATTTAATCTAACTGTACCTTTGGTTGAACTTTCTGCATTACTTTCTGAAATGAAGAACCTGGCTTGCTGCAGCCAGTACAGCTGTAGCAAAAGAAAGGGGGAGGCTAGTCTTGACAGAGGATTCAAAAATTGCATGATTTTCCAGCATGTTGTTAAATCTGTTCTGATCAATGACACACTGTTCAAAAAAAATCACACCTATATTTGTCTAAAGCTCTGTGTAGTTTGATCATCCTGTTGTTGTGACAACAGAAGAGCTGCACAGCTAGAAGAAGTCACCTGAAAGCTTTCAGTAAACAAAAGCCTAATGCTTTGTGATGAATGGATTAATCTACACCTCTTAAAGTGGATTTGAGACTACACTGGGCTCTGAAAGATAAGATGCATTAGAGACCTAAGAAACCTGAACATCTAAGAAAGGAAAAACTTGCATTTCAGGAAAAATGTTTGGCAGGAGCTTTCTTTCACAGGTATGGGATTACAGAATGAATTTAAATATCAACTTTAAATATCTCCTTGTGAAGAGAAATGGTTAAAAAAAATTGCAGATATTATTACCATATTCCATATTAGAAAAAGAACATTTTAACCTCACCTAGGACATGTTTTAGGAAATTTTATTCAAAGGAAAAATCTACTTTATGCACACAGTTAAGCATGTCAAAAAATTGCAAAAAATGTTTAAACATTTGAAATATGTACACATGGCCACTGTGGAATAAGCCATCTTTTTAGACTGTTGGATGTGCTGTCTACCCATGACATTCTTTTGTCAGAACTGCCATTTCTATTCCCAATTCTTCTGCCAATTTTGTAGGAACAACGGTCAATCCACAGTTAGCAAGCAGATCTTCTCAAAATTTGCAAGCAAGAGTCTAATTTGTAATTTTTTAGAGTGTAGCTGCTTACTACAGAGAGAGGACCTCAAAAGTCATAGCTGTCCAACAACCACTTGTAATATGTGACTATGAATGAAATCCTCAACCCCAAATATTTGAACATATATGGATGAAGTCACCTCTTGCTTAACTGACTGCAATAGCTATCACCATTTGGTTTTATACATTTGTGCAACGTTCACATAACTATGTGCTGTCTTGGGTGGTAAAGGTTAGGTAAGCTAATGGTACAACAGACACATTAGCTGAACATCCAGTCAGCTCACTACAAATCAAGACTGTTCTCTTCTTTCTGAACTAAAGCTTTTATCCAAAGTGCTGCCAAATGCAGATTGTATAAGGGCGTGGATCCAATTAATGCATGCCATTTGTAAAGACCTAAGAAATATCTGTAACAATAGACAGACTTTTCTGAACCAAAACTGTAACCAATGCCAATACTGACTCCTCCATCTTAGTACAGTTCCTGAATTATTTAGGACCAATTCAGGGTACTTGGTGAATGAATGCTCACACTGGAGATAAGGTATCTTGCCTGCCATAGGCCTGTTCCACTTCTTAAGTTTTCACCCACAAAAATAATTTGGAAGGACAAAGCAGAATACACAGCCCTTGCTTTACTTGGTAAAGTGCCTCTAGTCATGTAAAGGAAGGCAGTGGAAAGCCCGAGCTAGTGTGGATTCAGGCTAGTAAGTACATCCAAGGAATGGCGTGCCACACCTCAAGGCCTTTCCAGTGATCCAACACTACCAGTCCAAGGCCTGAACAGCGAGCAATAGTCAGGAAGTCTGTGCAATCTGTCTCACAGCTCAGCTTAGCAGTCACCAGCCTTCCTCACCGAAAGAGGAGGAAGGGGCCCACTTACAAGCAGGCAAATGAACAAACCTGATGTATCATCCCAGTGGTCTCGCCTGCCTGAAACAGAAGATGCAGAGCAGCAGAGCTGCTCACAATGGCCATTTCCCACCTGGCTTCTGGCAAGGAATGCTTACAGGAGTGCAGTTTTCTGTAGCCATTTGAGCAAATAGATCAAATACTACAAGATAAAAAATGCCCCTTAAGCAGAAAAACCAACCTAATTCACACGAGCCAATATCCATTTCAAAAGAGTGAGAATCTCATTCAATGCTCTTACCTTAACAGCCGTGTTGAATCTTACGCAGAAGTCCCTAAATATCTGGAAACATTCATCCAACTTCATAGTTTCTTTGTCTTCACAGAAAAAGTCAATGAGAGCATTTCCCTCCTTTTGCAATTCTCGTTTCTGGTGTTCAAGCTCCTTTAGATGCCTTACAGCAAACTGTAGCAAAAACCATACACACATGAACCAGACAGAAAAATTAAAGTCCCAACAGGTCATGTATATATTAGGAACTTACGAAATTCATGTTCCAACCCAGAAATTGTTACAGAGCCCAGGAAATTAACATTTTGAAGGAGAGCTCCTACTAACAAAAGAAAACATGCCATTTCAGCAAACTGAGTAAACAAGGTCAAGAAAAATGGACTGATCAAAATGTCCATTCTAGTGACTAGGACAGAAACCAGGAAGAAGTTCAAAAGCTCTTGAACAAACTTAGAGCTTTAATTTTTAGATGAGTAAAACCAAAGACTCTACTAGAACATTGACAGACCACCTGGGAGATCCTTAAAAGCTCCTCATTCCTTATTTTCCCAGTTCCTCTTCAACCTTCAACTAAGTATAAAGGATTAATTGCTCCTCCTCACTTTTCCAAGAACACATGTGACCTGGTTCCTGGATACACATCACAAAATCAATTCCTTCCTAAGGGGACCCTAGACCACAATAAAAAAGGTTTTCATGCTTGAAAGGTAAGGAACTGCTGGAAATATGTATATTTTAAGACATCCAGAAAATATTCCCATAAAGTAGCATTTTGAATCGTAAGTGTAGAGCAATACAGACAGCATGGGAGTAGTTTAGTGGAAGAAGATTCAAGAGGAAGAGAATAAGGCTGTGATTAGATGTTGAGCAGCACAACTACTCAAAACACTTCGATCAGGTGCCCCTGCCTCCTCTATCTGCATCACCAGCTATCCAGTTCCATTCTTGCACAACCCCACATCTGATACCACCTGTAGCTCAAAGTAACCTGATGAGAAAAGTTAATTTTTCACACAAATCTAGTCTCTAATTCATGGTTGCCTAAATATTTTTCATAATGTATCACTGGGGTGGGAGAATGCAGCTGGAGGCACTTGTGACCACTTAATCCAACCCTACTTTCAGGAATTACTTGGAAAATTATACCACTAGGATAGGAACAAATACGACTTGCTAGTCTTAAGAAAAAAAAGAAAAAAGAGGAAAAAGAAAAAAGCCCACAATAAAACCTGAAGATAAACTGGACAACTGATAAAAGCATACATTAAAAATTAGTTCCTCCACATATTTCACTAATTATTTCACAAGGGTGAAATAATCAAAACTGAGTTCTATATCAGCTTGGTTATCACCTGTAATTTAGAAACAAAAACTGGAAGTGTTTATGTAAGGTATGCATTTGTAAAATTTTTTTTTCCCCCAACATTTCTTTTGGAATGTGGCCTAAACAAGATTGTCATGTTACACAGAGCAAGCTATTAAATTTTAAAAAATTCCACACATGTTAAAACATAACATTAAAGAGTCTGGGTGCAATGGATAAAAGCCAACAATTCAGAGTGAATGAGGACAGGTATCTCAATCTTAACCTGCCCCTTTCTTCATCAGCTTTTTATCTCCTGAAAAACTACAGGGACTATTAACTAAATTTGCAAGTTGAAAATCAGGGTGGGTTAAGTTCCAGATCAACACCTGCCTCCTTTTAATAATTACCTATAGTGTGAAACAGAAAAAAATCATTTAATTGAAGTATAATATGTATCTCTCCAGGCATCACCACGTACTCAGAAAATCGCAAGAACTCTGCTTCCAAGGTAAGTGCTATATGCATCCAGACCTGTAAAGTCTCTGCAGTACCTAATAAAAAAAAAAAAAAAAGGAGAACCCACACAGAAATAATGGTGTGTCTCTGAATAAGAGACTCTGTGCTAAGGGTAAATTAGTAGAGAAAACAGTCCCCTAACCTTCCAGCTTCTAACAATATCTCTTCAGTCACCCAGCAATCAAGATTCATATGCACAGCACAGCCTCAGCTAAAATTGATGTGCTCCAGAATAATGTAACATGCAGACACTATTCTTTGGGCAGCTGCAAAGTACAAAACCAGAGACCACTCCAAATTGTCTTACATTTTAACTACTGATCTTCATCAGTAATTTCGCACGCACTAAATGTGCTTGCCTAACAAGCCTTGGGCAATGTACACTCAATATCCCTCCCTGTAAAAACACAGTCCTTCCAACACTCTTACTCGACAAACAGCATGAGGCTGGAACACCTTTGTACAACTGACAGGGCAGGCATATAAAAACAATGCTTCTGTTTATTAACAGGTCCACACAAATTACATTCAGCTGAGGAATGCTGCTGTATTCAGGCGACAGTAACACATTAAACACGGATATCCTACAAACCTGGAGAAAGCTTTCCATCTGGTGAAAGAGTTTTGGGTCTCGTCGGAGGCTGTCTTTAACAGATCTTGTCTTGACAGACAGTGAGTGGAGCTCTGCTTCTACATTGTCAATGGATAACCTAAAAACAGCATATACAGAGAATCTTTATCAAAGGAGAAGGAGTGGCCCACAGGTTAGCCACAACATGCTGCAAAATCGGATGCTTTACATGAGGTGCAAACGGGCTATCAAACAAGACCTGCCTGTTCAGGAAATCTTTCCACAGTAGACACTGAAAGTTAGGAGAGAGATAAGCACATTTCTCCTTATTTGCAACCTGAAAAGATTCCCATGGGGTGTGGTTTCATGATTAGCTCCAGCCAGTCCTACCCACCCTACTCACCTAACCTTAGAAAGGTTAATGCTGCCCTGCCTTTGACTAGGTGTTCCTTTTCTCTCCTGGTGCCTGTCCTAGCACTCCTTTTTGAGATGGCCAGCCATTTCTGTGAACTGAAAATTAACCTAGGAAAAGGAAAAAGCCAATTTGCTTCCAGATGGAGCCTTTGCTTGGTCCAACTGATTACATGACTGTTTGAGTGCAGGAGCTACCACAAAAAGGGGGCTACAAGAAACTGTCAGCCAGGAGTACCAATTTTGGCGGTAGCATTTGGCATCACGAAATTGCATGTTACACTCTTCTAAGCAGTCACAGCAATGCAACCTACAGAGTCTCAACCCAGCAGTTACAATATTTCATCCTTCTACCACATACCAGCAGCAGAGCTGCTGCTGTGAAAAGGGAACTCAGAAATTGAAGATCACAGGAAAGAGCTCTGATCTGGTGTAATCTAAGTGTTCTCCTGGGAGGCCCACATTCCACACAACAGGAGTTCCCACCTAAATGTCCCAGTCACTTCAAGGGTAAATGCTTCTAAACCTGTGGCACTTCCTTCATAAGAGAACTAAGCTTTGCCTAGGAATTGAAGCACTACAGTTTGCCAAATGATAAGAACAAACAACTGCACACGTGCTCCTCCTAAGGTTGTTTCACCAGCAGCATGACTTTCAAACAGTAAAGCTGAAGAACTTGTGGCAGCCTGATTAAAATGCACATGGCAGCAGACGGTGACACATGTGTGTCAGTAGACACATGAATATAATGTGCGCTGGTTTTTCTTTGCTTACTTCACCTGCAAAGTTAAGTTCCCTGTTTTGGGAAAACATGGTGTTTTTGCAACTAAGGAAAGCAGTAGGAAATACAGGCTACATTTTTCTGAACATGAAGGAGGAAGAGGGTGGCCTACAAGTAAAGAAGGCAAGACAACAAAAAATAAAGAACATAATGGTAGTTGTTTTAACATGCTCTAATTGAGAAGATTTATGAGCAACTTGTACATGACAGTTCTCTCTAAAGACCTTCCTCATGCCCAGTGGTGAGGTACATATTTAATTTTGTTTCATTTTCCTGTACAGAATGCACTCCCTGAATAGACTTCAGCATGAGTTACAGCAGAAGACTTCCAGCGTTAACAAATGTGATCAAAGGACAAAGTGGTTAGAAAATAAGTATCACGAAATTTGGGATTCTGCCTGTTCCTCTCCTGTTTGCCAGGGGGCTTGGATGCTGAGGAAAGCCACATTCCCCAGCAGGCCACATGGCAAACTGCCAAAAAGGTGTGTGGGTTGGATGGCAGAGAGCCACACAGGTGGTCCCTCAAAAATTTTCTGATTAACTCCACGGCCACTCCTTTCCTCAGAAGATTTCAGTCTTTTGCAGACATTATTTAACCCTCCATCAGATCTAAGAAACGGGATCCACTGTGCAGCTGGGAAAAGAATGTAAATAGATTGCCCTAAGCTCAAGAGTAAGGAAGTAGCAAAACTGGGAACAGAACTTCAGCATTGCTAGCTTCCAGGTTTCAGACTTAGATCACACTGTCTCACAAAAGTAAGTACAATTATCAAGGTACGAATCAGGTTCAGTTTAAAATTATGCAGCTTAAGACTTTAAGCTGAAAAATTCAGAGCCACAAACCCTTCAGATTTTCCAACCAAGACAGCAAATGAAACCTCAAAAAGCATCTCAGTGAAGCCAGGGCCAGCACCTGTCTCTGGTAC
Source organism: Corvus brachyrhynchos (assembly GCF_000691975.1). Lineage (NCBI taxonomy): Eukaryota > Metazoa > Chordata > Aves > Passeriformes > Corvidae > Corvus > Corvus brachyrhynchos. The sequence continues at coordinate 6,647,990 of NW_008238448.1, read as the reverse complement.
CAGATTTGGAAAAGTACTGTAGCCTACTCAGAGACTGATGAAAATTGGTTTAAGGAAAAACAGCAAACATGCTTTTAGTTCAATCCCTTAAAAGTAATGAACAGACACATGTATTTGACAGAGACAGAAATACCAAAAACCTATGGAGATCATGTAATAAAAAAACCTCGTACCTGAAGGCACATTGCAGGCATACTTCTGCTAGTAAATGGAAATGAAGACCTCAAAGCTGCAGTAAACATTTGTAAGAATCTGTTTTGTGCCAAGACTTTCCTGAATAAGCCTCACTGCTTCACAAATGAGAAAATTCCAAGTCACCGTGTAACCGTAAGTTTTCAGTTTTCTTTTAACTCACCTGGCAGCATCATGAACACTCCTAATTTTTTCTGAAAAGTTGAGAAGAGCAGCATCTTTCTTTTGAGCTTCCTGAAACAAACAGAACAAAACCAAAACACACACAATCCATTAACATTCCACCACCATGCCAAAGTCCCTAAGTCTGGCTGTTCTAAAGCTTCTGGGAGGGCACTTAAAGGTTTCTCTCCCGCACTGTTTTTCTTCCCATTCAATCCTAACACAACTGAGTGGAAGACACCCCTTAAAAAAGGCAGGGATCAGAACTGGAGACTTTAAACTACAGCTTCCATTTTGCAGTGTACAATAACAGCTGCTTCTGCCAGTAAACACAAGCCAGATGTATCAATAAGGCATTTTTTTTTGATGTAGTGATGCCATTGTCTGAGCAGATATGATGCTTCCTGCACAAACATCAATTAATACCCTATTGTTTGCTGGTTGGAAATCTGTTAAGCCAGTTTATACACAGACAGCCAAAGTCATATAGATGCATTTAAATTCTCTCCCTTCTAAAATCAAGACATCTGAAAGGAAGGAAAAATAGCTTGGAAAAAGACTGCAGCAGCTTTAAAAAACACAAATCAGTCATCAAGGGAGAAAATAAAGCTATCAAAAAGGCTGCTCAGAAGATTCAATGGGAAGATTGAGAGAATATTTATCAAAATAAGACACTTCTACAGTGTAAGAATTTGGGACAGTAAGAAAAAATCTAAAATGAAGAGGTTTGATGAAGGCAAGTTTCTACATGATATAAAAACTAAAGCTTTCCATGGGGTTCCAGATAGGATGACCAGGTATTTTTGGTGAATTTTGTGGCAGGAGAAGAAAGGTGAAGATTAGATCAAAGCTGTGGAAAGCTGCTTTTTTTCTGAGGCACATGGTCCCTTTTATTGTCTATCAATTAATGGACCTGTATTTGTAGAAGTTGCTTATACCAGCAAAATAGTTTTTCTATACCAGAGCAACAAAATGCAGCAGACTCATCCCAGGTTTGTTTGCTTTCGTATCCGCCAGCTTGAGCAGTGATGACAATTTAAATCCAACAGCATTGCCAGCATAACCTCCCTAAAAAGACACAGTTTGCAAAAGAGCACATGAGAAGCTGAGGCATGACATGAGAGCACTGCAATATTAACAAGGAAGTATGGTCCATCAGCCATCTCCCTTTGGGATGTCACTTACCGCATTCATAATATTCCCAGCCTGAAGGACCAAGTGCAATATGGAATGCAGTTCCTCACAAGTCATTAACTCTGTAAGGAACAAGAAAATTGCTGTCTAACAATTGTTTGTTTAGAAATATAGTCAGTTACCAATCTCCTCTTCAGCTTTTTTTTAAAATTTGACAGGAAACTATAATAAACTGAAGAGGTCGTGGGAAAAATAATGGCACTATATACTTCCAATTCACAAGCACAACTAACAGACCTCAAGTGTATGTTCAGACTTTAACTTAGCAAGTGTAGTATTTCCAAGGCAACCTCCAGCAGCTAAGGAAACATTTGGGGCCTAATCCTGCAATGTGTGAAGTGTCTCATGCAAGCAGTTCAGTATCCTCACCACCTACTCATTGTTCCAGTGTGAGGCAAGTGTTCTGCACCCTGCAGGATCCATTTGCCATCTGCCAGGATTGGGCTTTTGAACAATTATTCTTTTTTTAGGAGACTTGGCCATAAGGCTTGAAAAGATAACAGGCAATGTTTAAATCTTCCTTGCTTATCCCACTCCCACTATGAATCATCATTTTATTTCTGTATGATCACCAACTCAGAGCAGCATTTATTTTACTTGTCATATCAAAGATGATTTAGCACAAAGTTACATTCAGTGTGACAAAGAGTCAAATGGAACAAAACTGCCTTTTAAAGCTTTCCCATCACACAAGCCATTTGTAACACTGAACATTTGTAAATATATTCATTCATGTGCAAAATGCACAGCAGTGTTCCATCTGAATTCATACACTTTTTCACCCAGCCACATATGAGCAAAAAACCAATATATGTGCAAAAAAAAATGTATGTGCACCAGAGGGATTGCCTTAGAAATAACATGTGGAAATTCAACACTATAAAGAGTTAATAAATGTGGTACAACAAACAAAGTAACTCCAAATTTGCAAGTGCCCATATGGCAAGAAAATCACCATGAGCTGGTTTTAATGTAAGGTACTATATTTTACATTAATGAACAAAATAAAAGGTGGAATCCTCTTGATTGCAGTGTAAATACTTTTAAAAACTATTTTGCTTCCAAGTCCACATTCTATAATCTATCCTGCATTCAGCCGCTCAACACAATACAGTAATCAATCATTTTGGAAGCACACAGCACTTGTACATTTGGATTTCAATACTGGCGGCCTAAAAACACAGAAATAATTAAATAACCTTCGATCTAACAAGCTATAGGTGAGGAAGCAAGGAGGAAGAAAGAGGAGAGAATAAATCAGAGAATAGCAAATTTCACAAGGCCAAGAGGAGAAAGCAACTTCTAAAGACTTCCCACAGTAAGAGCCTGCTCCGTGTCACTGTGGCATACACCCATTTGCAGGCTAGATGAGAATCCACTAGGCTGTTTAGACCATCCTAACCCTTAGTGATTACCAGCATTAGAATTGAAGTAAATATTCTCTCAGTTTAATTACAGGAAAGAAGCCTAGGAGACAGCAGTAGAAAAGGAGACAAAATTCCTAAACAACTTCAGGCTATCAACAAGCCCTGAAGTGAGAAGACCAAATGGAGAAGTGCACATGACAAAGTGGACTGAACACAGGGACAGCCCAGTCAGTGATTTGCGTGACTGGCCTGATGCAGGAGTTGGAGACCAAAGTGTCTCCTCTCTGGAGGGAATTAATTCACCAGTTTACATATGTCCTGGGTGAAGGACAAGGAGGACATTAAGGCGTGGCTGCTTTTATACATAACATATTCCCTCACATATGTCTGTTGCTCAAAACACAAAGAACAATGATTTGAAAGAGATCCCAATAAAAGGCCAAACTCAGACCTAATCCTAAGGTACTGCACACTTTCCTGAGTCAAGGACAAGTTCAATCCCCACTGGTGGGAAAAGGCTTTTTTCCCTTTGCTTTCACTTGAAAGGACTATTCTAATCACCAGCGCTCATAGTTGAGTATTTTACTTACTGCACCTTTTTATACCACTAGAAGCAGTCTAAGCAGTGATCTACTAGCCTGTCAAAAAATTTCCAACATGAAATAGGAATTTCATATTGAGGGACAGGACAAAGAGGTACTCAAGATACTGTAAAGGGTCAACATTAATGTTTAACTGAAACCAGGAAATCAACTATTTTCTTGCAGAGTACAAGACACTACATTACCTAAAAAGTAACCAGCTGCAGCAGTTCAAAACTTGTGAAATGTAAAGAACAAAACAGGTAGACAAACAGAGAACATTAGCAGAAAACAAAGGAATAGCAACAGTATTCTCTACAATAAAGATTTTAACCTATCAATACTGACACCTCAAAAGGAAATGGCACACAGAGAAATTTAGAAAAGTCATTTTTTTCAATGGATCTCTGAAAGAATGAGCAGAGAGGTGTAACAACCACATTCCGTCAGAGGGAGAGCAGTGCAGGAACGAGCAAACTGTACTCAAAAGATGACATCCTAATTTGGTCATGGACACCTTTGTTTCTGTTAATTTAGGATACATTACTTATAGGCTTCGAAAATGAATTTGTTGCTAGTGTATGCAAAGTCTCCAGATTCTTCATTTTGGAAGGAAAGATCCACCCTGATGGCATTTGTCATTTGATGGGAGTTAGCTTCCTTTTAATAGCTAAGGTACCTGAAATTCAAGCTCTGGTCTTCGTAATGCAGACTAATTAACATGCTAACAAAAACAAGAGTATTAGGCATGTCCCAACATATTTAATTACCTTTTGTTGCCCGTCTTATAATTTTCATGTCATTCTGTAGAGAAGCACAGGAGGGTGAGAACTCCCTCTCCAACACCATGGCTTCAATCCTAAGAGCATAGCTGGAGTACACAAACAGGTTTAGAACTGACAGCCAAAAAAGAACACTTATCATAAACAGAATAAACCTACTATCTCCTTACTTTGGCACCTGGATTAGTAAATACATGAAGGAATCAGCTTGAGACAGTTTTGATACATCTCCATCAAAGGCTTTTAATTTCTTTACCTAGAAAAGAGAAAAAAACACTAGCAAAGAATTTTATCAAAGATCAACTTGACTTTGGAAGGCAACACCTTGAAAAGCAGTAAATTTAACAGAAGGCATTGAAAAGTCCACCCAGTGACTGAATGGCTTCACTGTCTCAAGCTCCTGTAATTTGCACACACCCCAACCACAAAAAAATCTAAAAAATAATGTCACTCTTCTCCCAAAAACTGGCTACACAGTCCAACAGAAAAAACCATGATGCCATCACTCGGATTGGTGATTCTGATTTCTGATCAGTGATTGCTTTCATCACTATGTTTAGGATACTGATGATGATCTGAAAAATGACCCTCAACTCTTCCACAACTGTGATGTACATAATTTAACTGTGTTCAGAATATCCAGCATAGGACTGCCTCGATCTTACTGGCATGATGCAACTAAACTTTAAGTTACAGGTTTTTTTTCAAGATACTTGCTTCAACCATTTCCCCTAAAATGCTCTTAAGGGGTAAACTTCATCATCTTGAGTTTGTATATTTTTCATTCATATGAAATATTTTAAAGATAAATGCACTCTTGCATTTTAAGTAATTTGTTGTCAGTACTCTCAGTACTCTGAGGACACCATTTACATGCAAAGGAAATACCACTGCATTAATTTTGTTGATCTTCCTTCCCAGCTCCACCAAAATCCATATATTTGCATGATCTGGAAGCCACCGATCCACCCACTTACTTACTATTTGTTTATACAGAAGAACTGAAAAATACATGCACATATGTTTAAGCGTAACTGGAATTTCTTCCATATCTTCCAACACAGCAACTGTGTCCAAAAGCAAAGCTCACTCTCAGTTACACTATTTCTTCATTCAACCAGACCAACAAGTTCACACCTAGCAGCACTTGTATGTTTCCACTGATTTAGACATCACCCCATCATCCTTCCTGTGTGTAACATCACACTTAAAGCCCATTCACAACCACATTTACACAGATGGTCTTCAGTTTTAGAAAGCATATTCAGCTATTCGAGAGAGGGACACTACACCAGGGCATCAACAGTTACCCAGCTGCCATGATTTAGCAAGATATACACAACTTTTTTTTTAAAGAATCAGCCTACAAATTAATCACTTCAGGTATTTTTCTGCTTTGACAGTAAAAAAGTAATTGATCTGTAGTGAAAGACAAATATGCAATGCCAAATCAGGGTTCTGAACTAGTAGCAGAAAAGGATTCTTTTAACAGCTTTTTTCTGCTTTATTCCCATTTTTCCACATCATAAAAAATGGAAATGCTGAGAACACATAAAGAAAGAGAAAACAAAAAATACGAATTAAACCCAGAATAAAAAAGAATTTCCTTTCGAATTAAAAAACACATCAACAAACAAATGAACAGGAAAAAAACCTAACAAACTCTTATGACCAAGAAAGAGACCTCTAATCAGAGAGCAATTTTTATTCAGGCTATCTAACTCCATTTCCTAACACTGCCAGACCCCCATTTAACTCAAGACACTCAGACAAAAGCTCCTTCTAAAGATAAACAGCATACCCATTTTTTTTAGGCCTGAGAAAACTCCTAATTTACTGAGTAATTCAAGAAGTCTGCCAACAAAAAAACAGGAAAGACCAGACTTGACATTCCTGATAATTCTAAGGTGTTAAACGAGCAAGAAACAAACCCAAAATAAACACTTTTTCTACATCATTAAGTGGGGAGTGGGAGATGTCTCCTATCTCAGTCTTTAAAGGTGTTCTTTAACCTAGCTTCCCAAAAATAGTGGTCTGCGACCTAAACAAAAAAGCCTGCAAGTTCTCCAACCTCATTTTAGTATCTTGCAAACATCAGATTTTGCCTGAAAAGGATACAGGCATTCAGATATGGGAGAGAGGGAGGAAAGAAAGAAAAGCAGCCCACCAAAAAAACCCATGCCACCTCACCAAATTCATAGCATATAAGCCACAGGTAATTATAGGAAGATGCAATTTGAAGACTTAAATATACAAAAAGTGAACAAGAAGAGATCCTGAGGCACTCACAGGAATATTAACTTACTCATGCTACCAGTACTATATTTAAATATACTTTCAACAGTAAGTAGCAATCAGTGTTTTCTATGTGGAATTTTAGTTTTACATGCACTGGATGAAAACCTCTTTCTTCTACCCTAGTAGGAAAAACGCCTGAAGTGGTACAAGGGATTCTAAATCCCAGAATTAGTTCAGAGGAGGAACATTCCTACACATGCACAACAGAAGACATTGACTGAGCCTGCCTTCTGATGGGTAGGATGGGGTGTGAATGTCACTATGCAGAAAGCTTTGGCCAATAGTCAACCCAGAAGAAAGTCTGTGTCATCAGACTTGAAACAAAAATGTGCTCACCACCTGCTTACACTTTTCCCAGCCTACATCTACCGCCTAACCCTAACACTGTCTCCTCCTTAGATAACCCAAACTACCTTTGTAAGAAGCATCAAGGCAGCTCACCCAAGAAGCCCAAAACCCTAGGATGGTGGAGAACAGTGACCCATTCCACAAACAGACAAAACAGGAACATGACAGAGTTGTATGGTCCTTTTCACCATGGAATTTGGCAAACATAGCCTGGTTCTCCATACATGTCTTAAGTTTTTCACAGACAAGACTAAATAATCTCTTATCTTGGCCTTAAAACAGTAAGTAGTCTGGGAAGAAGCTACAGTAAAGACAGGATAGCAATTTTTGTGTTCCCTCTTTCTTAAAAATTTCATAATTGAAAAATAATTCTCACCATGCAGGGAAAAAAAAAAAGTTATTTGACTTTATCAACACTACCAATAAACTAAAAAAACCAACTTCTGAACCCCAAAGCTAAAAATTACAGGAACACATTTTGGATGTCTGTCATTACACATTCCAAGGGAGACTATTCAAAATCCCATGGGACTGTCTCTACTTGCTGCTGCCATATTGTCCAAGTATTCCGGAAGAAAACCTAAGATTCTCTGATGGCTCCCAGAAGTGGGAGTCAAATTCAAATACCAATTGCAGCCAGGAGCTGCAAAGAAACTATGGGGATTGACAACTATGTTCACTATTAATCATGTTAACAGATATAGTAGATAGGTTTATAATTAGTCCGAGAACACAAGAGAGCTAAAAAATGTGCTTTATTATAAAATTTTAATGAATAATCCTATCAGTTCTGGCCTTGACCTCCTCTCTTCAAGCACAACAAAACTTTTCCACAAGAGTAGGCAGGCACGTACCGAGATATGGCAGTGTAATGTGTGTATGCAAGAGAGCATAATTACATTGTATGCTCAGCTCTGTATTACTCAAATTGGGTGCAGAGCTACTAATTTAATTTTTCATTATATTTGTATATGGAATATGCATTTGCACTGTCCATGCATGCCCATGCACACTAAATCTGATTTTAGATACACAAGGTTCTCACATCTGTAATTTGCTTTATTTCAAGAACAGTTATGAAACATAGAAAGCCTGATCTTTGATTTGATTTGTGAACAACTCCAGTAGAGATGCCCATTGCAAGTATGTCATTATACCTTGCAGACACAAAAGCTACTGTATTCAAGTTCTTGGTAATTTTTGAGCTACCAGTAGCACTTATAGTGGGATTTTACTTTATGGCATACAACAGGTACCTTGCAGATCTTGTATCTATGCAGGAGCTTTGAAGAAGAGGAATAAATATTTTCTCTGTGGTTTTTTAATTATTATTTAATATGTCCATACCTCTGCAAATAATCAGGACACTAACAAAAAAGAGAGTTAAAAAATACCAAAGCCCCAAAAGGCATCACAGTGGAATCCAACTGCAAGGGCATGTGGGAAACCAGCTGATGGATGAGGGAGTGAGGCACCATGGGGTTCACAAGCCTGGGCAGTGGCAAACCACTATCAGCAAATGATAAAACGAAATGGAGAAAAACCTGCAGGTAATCATAAAGGGCAAAAAAGGAAGAGGAGATGAAAGCTCTGAAGGATGGTCTGCCCTGTAAAGCACTAGCTGAGGAAAGGAGGGAGCAGTTAACTACAGACAGGGTTCATAAAGGGTAGAGCTGTTCCAGTAAAGCAGGTGACGGATGACCAGGGTTTGAAATCAGAGCACACAAGCAAAGGACAGGCTTGAGACATTATTAAGGAAGTTAAGACATTGTGTTGATAACCTGGGCGTGCATGTGTGTAGGTGAGCTGACTGCCAGTATTATATGCGCTCTTCTGTATATATTTTAAGTACAAATTCTGGCTACTCTAGCTCGTTAAACACTGGACTCTCTCAACTTTTCCAGTCTGGGCCTGCTGAAGACTGCAATGATATGCACATAAAAGCAGCTAAAAGCTTCTTCTCTGCTTTAGTCAGGATTCCAGTAAATTAAAGCTGTCAGCCATTTCAACAGGATATCATTCAGAAACAGCTAGGAATCTTTTCAGAAGTGATACAGCAGAGAAGACCAGTGCTTCAGCCAAGGTTCCCTGGAAAAAAAACCAAACTGAAAAAAGGGATGAAGCAGATGAGATTCCAAATAGGTGTTTCTTTCTCCTTAAAAAACTTCTAAGCACAGTACGGTACAAACAGCAGGACATCTAAGACGGCTTAAACAAAATCAGTGATCTTACCCTACTTGTTAATGTGTTGAGAATTTTTATACATTTGCTTGGACTTTTTTCTAACCACTGTATAGTGGCCAGGCCATACACCCACAAACAGCCCTGAACAAAACGTTGAGCGGAGCCTTGCGGCAAGCTCCATGATGGCCAGCTTCAAGTATTTGTCAAGTTTTTCAAATTAAACATTTGAAAATACCCAAACGTTTTAAGTCGTAGGAAAGACTTCACAGCAGTGCCAATATGTCAATAATAGTCTTATTCAGTTTGAGAAAAACATTCAGTAAGGAGCTGGTATTTGCCATTTACATGCAAAAATCTCAACAGCTTTGATAGCTGCTGGGATTTTTCATAGAAAACAGCTAGAAAATTAGTAGTACTGACACCTATTTCTGCATGCAAATAGAGTTGCCACATTACAGTACTGCATTTAGAATAATTTTAAAGACAACAGATGTTAAATGTATTTGTTAGTCCAAGTACCTGGCCTCCATTGTCAAAAATCTCGAATACCATCTCAGGTGCCTGAGATACTATAAACTGAAATGATCTAAAATATGTCAAAAACGTCAAACAAGTGACCAGGGACACATTCATGTAATGTGACTGTGTATCACAACACTTCTAGAGAAGATACGATTGGAGTTCAAAGCTGGTGTTTATTCACACTAGGTAAACTGTAAACTTAAACGTCTTGGTAAAAAAGAAGAAACAAAATAGTCCAGAGTTGAGTTTAAGGATTTATGGTAAAATGGAAAAGAAAAAGCAGAAGACATCTCAAAGCACAGTTACTGGTGCAGAGCACAAGCCTAGCAGAAGGCACCTGGCTCTCCGTCCAGCTTGCAAGAAACCTGTGCATACAGGCAAATGTGACTGTAAATACCTGAGCTACTGCAAAGGGCATACAGAGAGGAACTGCAGAAGCCCACCCACGGTTACACGAGACAGTTTGCCCTGGTAACTGAACAGCCACTAACCTTTTAGGATCGGAGTGCTTAAGTCTCTGCTCAGAGTAATTGCCAACTCTTACAACAACAAAGCAGGTCTTTAGGAGAACAGGAAGTATCTTAAGGGCAATCCCAGGGAATCCTTGCTGAGGATGGGTGCAACATTGTGCAAGGCCAATGTGATGACAGCTTGCCAAAGGTATCTCATGTGATATGGCAAAAAGAAATAAGGGAGTATTAAACAGAAGAGGGAACAGCAGAACAAATAACACCACTTCACCTGGTATCTCTAGTGATTCTGGATTATTTGTATATGGGGCCGTAAACTTCTGATGCCTTTCCCTTAGCAAATGGTGAATCACTATTCTAGGAGACAGCTATTCAGACTAGGAGGCAGGCAATAAACTAAGAAAAACTAAGGGGACATAGCACGAGAACAATGAACATACATTTAGGGGGAAAATAGTGAAAAAGAAATAAAAAGCTCTGAGGCTCCTAAAAAGAACAAATTTTTTAACTGCCTACACTAAAATTTTAGGAGCCACTGTAGTGAACGACTTACTGGACCCACTTATTCCTTGGCCACATCAAGCATGAAGACGTGAAGGCATGGAAACATTTTTCCATACCAGCAGAATCATCAGTCCCTTCCATTCAGGATTTTCTCCCTGTCTTGCCTGCCACCACCCACCCAGCTCTCAAGGGGAAAAATCCAAAAAGGTTAAACAATTTCCTTTTTCTGATGCATGAAATCAATTAAATACATACAAACACCTGCACACTGGAAAGTAGCCTCTTTCCAGCCTTCCCATGGGAACAGCAACAAATCTCATGTCTGATACCCCTCAATTTCTAATACTCTCCTGTATCACAGAATATCTTCCATTAATTTCTCAAGTGACTCCTTCAAAGCACTTAGTAAGTTCTCTGGCCCCACGATCTTGAGGGACAGACCTGTTGTCAAATCAATAAACACACCTTTTTACTCTTAGCAGTACCTATTGGGTAGCTAATGCATCCAGTTGAGCATTGCAGACAAAATTGATAAAGTTCAACAACTTACATTACAATTCTAGCTGAATGACAACACTTATATCACACAGACTACATTAATAGAAAGATTTTCTACTTGTCATAAAATAACAACCAAGATCTAAGCCAGAAAGAGGAAAAGAAGAAAAAGTACTTTTCTTTCAGTCTAATTTTCTGACTATACACAAAGTTAACTTTGTCACTCTCTTTCAAGTGAGCACTCCATTGTTCTCTGACTTTCAGAGGAAGGAGATAAGTTCTGTTTATATAATGGAATATGTACTAAAACGCAAACAAAGAGGGAAGAGGGAATAGTTTTGAGGTCCCAGAACTACTGTCACCTATTTTTTTTTTATTAATTACCTTTCAACTTGTTGATATCCCCCCAACTCTAAGAGATACATTAATCAAGTATAAAATAACACAATTTTTACAAGATTCTCTGCAAAGGCAGCCCAATTTAGGGTCATAAATTTGACAGCAAAGATTGTAACATGTTCTACTGATGACTGGACCTGAGATTTGCTGTTGTACAGAGGAAACAAAGTGCTTTGACAGTATGACCTTGAAATAGTAAAGCATGTGAGTTGAGGTTGATCTGTATGTGGACCTTAACTTAGCAATTTCCCAAGTTTCAGTCATTCACTTTGATGTGAAGCACTCAGGCAATTCTAATGCTAATTTTGTCAGGTTTGTGGTTTACATTTCTCTCAAGTACATACAAATGGGTCAGTGCCAATAGTGAGCAGCCAAGGAACTGTACATCATTAAGCAGGGCTCCTAGGTCAGTTGATGGAGCTTCACCTCTTTAATCATGTAAATAGACTTGAAGTTTGGGACTGGAAGGGGAAAAGCTGCTCTTGGATGTTGGTCATACGGTGATCACAGGAACATTGAGAAGGTCATGCTAGTAATTCTGTGCCTTCTAACACGTCTCCTTTGAGCACTAAGCCATGGTAGCAAATTCCATGGGTGCTGCACTATTGGAACCCAGTGACCAGGCCCAGGAACAGACAGATCCCGGATGCACCAAGCAGGCAGTGAACCAGATGGCAAAAAGGCAGCAGCACAGGGCTACCAATATCCAACTCACAGGCACTGCAATGAGAAAGCATGAGGCAGGTGCCAAAGAAGGGAAATTTGTTTGCTTAGAATATACTTGGATTCTGAATTTTCTGACCTCCCTAGAGCAGTTACCTGCACATAGGAAGGTTCCAGGTCTTGCTGTCTATGGGACAAAAGGGACATCATAAAAACAAAAAAATGTCTTATCAGCTCCCTAAAAGCAGGTCAAATTACTTGATGTGAAGGGAATGACTACACTGCGACCTCAATACCACAAGACAAATGAAGATTAAATTTTTGCACTCAGTGGTTCCCTATTCCCTACCCTCAGGAAGGCATTGAGATTCCTGTTTTACAGAGCTTCATGTTGGAATCCCAGTAAGCAAAATTCTACCAAAAGTAAGTTCCATGTAAAACCATTATTTACCTCCTCTGCTTCTGGTAACAATTTAAGAAATTCATGTAGCAGTTCAGAACCATAGGGCTGACTCCTTCCATGATAAATATCTTCAATGATGGATTCGGCAGACCTTGAAAAAACAATTGAGCATATACATTTCTAACACTTGCAGGGTGAACAGTTGCACAGATTCAAAAAGCCATGCCTGGGCTACTCAACAGAGTTATAAAGAGGTTGTGGATGCATCAGTGTCCACAGCAGCGCTGCTCCAACACCATTTCGGTGATGCCTTTATTAAAGGGCGACATTATCAGTGAATACAGGCAGCAGTGAAACAGCTTGCTCTTTAAAAAGTTCCTCACATTGCTCCTTCCTAATTGTTTCTAAAGAGAGGAAAGGCAGTTCATGGGCAGTGTTACAAGAGGTTACATGAGGCTTCCCTTAACCATACCTGAAAACTCCCTTCAACTGGTTAACATCAGCAAACTCCAAATGTTTGCTGCTAAGTCATAAAGGCGCTCAAAACTAAACATACTAGAAAACAAATTATGTCAAATTACTTTTGAGAAAACGACATAAAACTGAAAACTCCACAAGGAACAGAACACAATGTATATATTTTATGAGAACCACAAAGAATTCTTACTTTTTGAATTGTTTGAGAAATATCCCAATGTTCATACTTCGTTTTGCATCCAAAATGGAAACCTGGGAGAGAAAGCAAGAGAGATTAATCTAACAATACCTAAGAAAATAGCGTATAATGCAGATATCATTTCTTAAATTGCTACAGGTAACTGTTTGCAGTTGCCACCAAATCCCAGGCCAAATAAATATACAGTCACTTCTTATCAACTGCAAAATATATATTATATATACTTATATACTGCAAAACTAGTTTATACCACAGAAATACACAGCACACTCACATCACCTTTTTCCAAGTGAAGCAAAAAATTCCATAGCAACATATAAGGAAGGAAGGAATCAGTATTTCTATTTCATTACAAAGTAACAACATTCTTCTTGCTTATTTCATAACCCTGCATCTACAAAATGTTGCTTATGCAGTAATACACTATATTGCATTTGAAAGCCCCAAGATTAGTGAACACCGCACTTCAAAACCCATGTAAATTCAGAGGTTTTCTGACAAATGTGAGGATGGGATTTCTAAGCAGAGGTCAGGTGCATTACTGATTTAATTCATGCCAACTAACAGCCACACTGATTCAGGGGAAGATAAGTAAGTCAATCTTGAATCAAACCCTGAAACAGATGATGCTCAAAACTGTTTGCTTTACCGAGAAGCAAACAGAAATCCATAATAAAATAACAGTCTCTCCCAGCTTTGTATTTCAAAGTTGGTTTGCTGTATCATCTTACATGTACAATTCTGAGGATTAGGCAGAGGGGGAAAAAACCAAACAAAACACCCTGCAATATTCTCCCCTAATTTTGTAAAAAATTTTTAGATAAAAGTGCCTCTTTTATACTAGTTTTTCTTCCTGTACCAGCATACAAGTTTAAACCTGAGAGGCTTGCCCTGTTTCAGCAAATTGTGTCCTTAAGGTTAAAATTTTACCACAGCTATCCTAGTGATAACAGCTACAAAAGTCATGAGATTTACAAGGACAAGAGAATTGTTTCACCTTAACAGTTCCACCTGACTGCTACAATAAAAGAGCTCAGTACATATAGATGTTCAAGACTACTCTTGGACTCGCATGCTGTTTGTGGTTTTGACAACTGGAAAGGCATTTTGACCTTTGTAACAGTGCTCAGATTAGAAGCAGATATATAAATGCAACATTGGCATTGTCACGAAATTGAATTAGCCTGCAGTCAGCTGGTGACAGTGAAAATAAAGGTATGATTAATGGGCTACCCTCAACATACACCTCTCCTGAAATAGTGAGTCATATCGAAAAGTTTTCTGAAATCCTGGAATTTCCACTCATCTGAAAACAGCAAAGACTAGAAAACACAGGAAATATCAGCATATTAGTTTTAATTAGATGATTGGTAGCCTGAAGACCTTCAGTTTTAGCATATGCAGAGATAAGGGAACAGATTGTGGTTTATTTTCCTGTTATCTTAAGAGCTGAGAGGCCCCCAACAGATCATTAAGGAAAAGCCCCTTAACGCAGGACAGGTTCAACTATCTCTCCCCCTGCAGTATCTAATCTTTTTCAAATGTTTTACTGCAGGGACCTCTCACTGACCTCTCTAACTGTAGCTCCAGTCTCCAGTTGCTCCGGTCACCCCTAATTCTCTGATTTCTCTGTACTACTTTAAGCCTATAAGCTTCACCATCATTTGGCTTTTGGTTTGTTTGGGGTATTTAAGCATACTCAGAGTTAATCTTGTGCACATTTTTTAAATCACAGTCAGTAACTGCTACAAGAAGACTGATCGTCAGCTGAGTAAACCTCTGTTTTCCATGGCACAACTCAGATTTACAGTACAACTTCAAACAAATTACAGAATTTTTTTTTTTTTAATATCTCCCCTTGAAGAAAACAACAGACGGGAACATACACAGCTGCATTTGTCTTATCAGCACAACATAAAAATGTCATAGCTGTTCTCAAGTACCAGGATTTTACACACACTTCTTGCTCTGTGTATGACTGTACTCTATTTCTCCCCTGATTTCTTGTTTAAGCACACAATCAGAACAAGGCTCAGTTTTTGGTCACTCTTTGCTTGGTGTCTACTTCAAGCTTATCAAAAGTGTTTGAAAATGCTGTCATTATGTAACTACCTTCGAGGAGTTTCCAGATGGGAGCACAAGGAGGAGAAAAGGGGAACCTGGCAGACACTCCATAAATACAAGTTCCTACTCCTTGCACACAAATACACGATCTTCCATCTCACATTCAGTTACATATTAGATTCATAACCTCAGCCTGAACATCTGTTCACAATGTCTACTCTTCTCCACTGAGATTTCATTTGATTTCGCTCATGCAGAGCACTGTCTGCTGTTGCTTTTTACCCTTTAAACATTACCGCAGCTTTTTCTAAATTCTGCTCAGTCTGTTCCTGTCTTCTGCTCACACACTGCTGCCGGCACTGCACGTTTCAGGGCTCTGTTCACCACCCAAAGAGGCTTTGAAGTGCTGTGCACCAGTAATACCCCCGGACTTCTTGACTCAAAAAGTTACACTGGACTGTAACTGAGAATTGAGAACAGGCATTCCTAGTCTCACTGGGATTCTCTACAGCAAAAAAAACCTCTCATACAGTTTCTTATGATTTACTTTAGATAAATTCATGAGAGCTTTCTCCATTCTCATCTTCTACTCTCTGAAACTGGAAATACTGCAATTCTCTCAGATACTTTCCACCATCTCCACACCTGCACTTTGCTATCCAATGCAAAGCATCACAGGTCAGACACTTGCCACCTCTGCTTTATA
Source organism: Corvus brachyrhynchos (assembly GCF_000691975.1). Lineage (NCBI taxonomy): Eukaryota > Metazoa > Chordata > Aves > Passeriformes > Corvidae > Corvus > Corvus brachyrhynchos. The sequence continues at coordinate 6,631,977 of NW_008238448.1, read as the reverse complement.
AACAGTGCAATCTTTAAACCAAGGACAGCAATTTACTCATGAATCTGCTTTTCATCACCAGAGTATTCAACCCAGCACATTTCCAAAATCTGCAGTGGGCACAGATCACACAATAACAGGCCTCAGTTTGATAAATGTTAATCCACCACAGACATATTCAGTTTTCAAGGCACTATGAGAAGGGGAAAATTAGCCTGAATACCACGGTGAAGCTGAGTTGATGGTAAGAGGATATCTACTCCTGAACCCCAACACAAATTTGTAATCAATGCAAAAGATTCAGAGGAGTGTCCTGGGAGACACAAAAAGACCCACATCAAAACTGACTTTGTAGCGACTGGAGAAATGGAACAGAAGTTTCTTGCCATGAAATCATCAATGAAGAACAGAAACATGACAAAGTGGATTTACTTTAACAGATCAGTAAAACAAAACATTGTATGCTTTCTTCGCATAAGAACAATGGGGGCTCACAAGGTGGGATACAGTTTACAAATTACAGCAAGCGTGGAACAGCCTGGTGGCTCAGGTTTGGTGCTGAAGTTTAGGTAGGATATAAATAACTTCCTGTTTCAACTTCCACTTCACATTACAACACACTACTCATCACTCCATGCCTGGAGTCACGGTGCAGCAGAGTGAACCTAGCAGCTTACTAAAGCGCTGTCCCACTCCGTGTCATCCTCCCTTGTCACGTTCCCAGCCTGCTCTCTTAGGCAGGTACTGGCACTCATCTCATCTGGTTCTTGCTGTTAGTTCTTCACTGGATTAACAGGTTGAATCAGCTCTCAAGAAGGTGGAATGAGCATCTGAGCAGGCACAGGGAAAACAGAGAGAGGGCATATCTAGGGGAGGGGACAAGAAAGAGAGATTCTGTTCACTTCTTCCATCTTCCTTCTCTCTGTTCTCGCTATCCCCTTGCACAGGTTCTTGAATTCACTGCACCCTTTCACAAAGTCATCAAAACTCACCCAAAGAGCAGAAGACTACTGCAGCAGAAAACAAACTAAGAACCTCACAGCACTCTGCTGAGCTGCTTAAGTATGTTTACAGAGGGTGCAGTATCTGCATTATATTATCCAGTATCTGTCCAGAGCCAGCAGACAGATGGGGTGAGGTGAGAGACAGGAGCAAAGACACAGTTTGAAGGAGAAAGCAAGACTAATTCCCCAGGCTAACCAGAAGCTGTTCTGCCCACTCCGCTGCCAGGCTGATGACAGCCTGGGTGAGTGCATGTTGTGCCACACTGGGACACCACTGAAGAATGGGGAAAGTAAATTGGTGTGTAAACTTAATCTTGCACCCCCTATTTTTCAGAGCCTCAAATTACATGGAACCATAGGGCAAATTAAGCCTTTAGTGAAGGAAACATGTTAATTAATCTCCTAAGGGCTTGGTGAGGGCTTGTTTACAAAAAGGAAAGCATTTGCTGTAGGAGTTTGACTCAAACGTCAAAAGGGACTTCTGTTATAACGATGATGTTACATCTAAATTCCCTGTATAAATCACTGTCAAGTGAGGAATTAGAAGGACATGCAGTCTTGTAAGCCTTACATGTGTAGAACTTTTACCAAAACTGCTCATGATTTCATAATCAACAGCGATCTCTGGCAAAGGTATGAAACCCCAAATCTCCTCCACAGTCTCTGGGGCAATGCCCTCAACACTGGCTGTAGAGTAACTCTTCACCACTTCCACGGAAACTTCACCGTTGCACCAAGAGGGACCCCATAGTGACAACAGTGCACTCTCTGGCCATGCACTTCTGCACAGCAATTCAGACATGTGCTATTTTTTTCAGATTTGGATCTAAGCAAAAGTTGAGTTTATGCACTTGAAATTATCTTGAAAATTCATTGCTGATATACTGTGCCAGCTAGGCTAATTCCATTATGTAAACTTCAAAGAACAGTTTTCATTGCTAGACCATAAAGCACTGTCTAAAATCAACCGTGTTTTACACAAAAGGAACAGAGGTACCTGAAACACAAAATGTCTTGTCCACCTGCCCCTGCTGGCCAGCAACACGGCCACAAACAGAACTAGAGCTCCCTCAGTCCCACACTAACACGCTCTCCACAAGGTCACACTGATTCTGCGCACCTCAGCCTGCCCCCAGCTCCTGTCAGCCTCTGCAGGTTTTACCAGAGCGAGCTGAGGATAACCATCCCACATTAAAACAAGCGCTGGCAGCAGACAGCACCAGTGGCAGGAGTCACAAACAAGGCCTGGGCCTCCGATCTCCAGCCCCTTGCTGAACCATGCCTGCAGCAGGGTTAAGCACGTGAGCTGCTGCGCATCTGTACTTCCGCACCTCCAATAACACATAGCATCTGAGGAGGGAAGGATTATCTCCTTCCCTCCTCCCTAAGCAGATAGGACTGCAAAGTCCATTAACACATCAGAAATTGCTCACCACTGTTTGACACACTGCTGCAGCATGCTTAACAAAGCTTAGCGAGCGAGCTAAGTGAGTTTTGTCACTCAAGGGGCATCACTCAGAGGCAAGTCCTGTTGCCTCGTCACCTGCCACGTGCAAAGTCACCGTGGGAGCCCTGAACCGGCGTGCACAGGCATCAAGCAGGGCAAATACACTGCACCACCAGATCAGACAAACAAACATCCAGACAGACAAGCAAAACCAGTAACTTTTAGCAAGGCAGGGTTTTGTTTCCAAGGCATTGTATCTTGGAGAATCCCTGGTTTTGCAGGCCTCTGATTTTAATCTTTAACATTGCATTGAGTTCTGGAGCACACTGGGGTTTTCTCTGACCCACCTACTGCACTCTATGGGCCACGTTCAGTTTATGAAACTTATTGTAATATTTAATAGAACTAGATCTTTATCACACAGCAGTCCTGAAAGGGGGAGCTTCTGAGGAAACACAGGAGGCCGGAGCTCTGTACATCTGCACATGGCACAGGAAGTCCACTCACCACACTCCTGATTCAAAGATGAACATAGCCTGAAAACAGCGCAGAGGTTAACGACTAACTCTGATGATGGCCCCAATTACTACTTCCCAATGTCAGGGTTTCAGAGCCTGCAATACACATGCCTTTTTAAACCTTTAATTTTAATATGTACAACATGCATGCTATCAGTCCACTGGTTTCTCATCTTGTCCCTTCTGATCTTATTTTGACATCTCCTGAGTCCTGCAAGATATCAGCAACTTCAGGTACCTATTTTCTCACTAAAAATTGATGCATTGCTACATCTCTTAGCCTCATGCCCTCCGTATTTTGTTTACAAGCTAACACATATGTAGACACACACCAGTAATTAAATCTGCATTTCAGCCCTCCAATTACTTCAGAGAAAGATCACTTGAGACAATTCAATTCAGGCGTCACAAAGAGGCTGTCTATAAACGAGGATTTAAGAACTAGAAAAGCTACTTATCAGTTCCCTGGAGAGTGTCTGAACCTGAGAGTACTCATTACAGAGCACTCCTTGCCACCAGAACAGAAATCAGTGGCAATCTTCAGACCTTCTTGGAAGGTTATCTTCATGTCCAGAAAAAGCAGGGAAGATGAAATAAAATTTTCCTTAGCATGAAAGTCATGCTTATGAAAGTGGAAACTTTAAAATTATCAAATAGCAAGTACTCTTAATCACAATATTATGTTCTATGTCCTTGGTGTCATACTTCCCTTCCTGATGCCTTGAGGACACTGTGGGCATATACAGCATTAACCCTTGCAAATAGGACCCTCTTCTCTCCTGCCTGGTACATGTTTGCATGTACAACACCTTGTTTGCATCACAGACATAGAGGAAGAGCTGAAAAGACAATACAATTGTGTTCCACACTGGAAACTCACAGGCCATCCAACATGAGTAAATACAGATGCTTTCAGCTCTCTCCACTTATTCATATTTATTTTAACAGGTGATCAAATCACAGCACTTAGCAAGTTAAAATAATAAAACACAGTTAGGTCTTTGAAAAACAAATATGTGCCACCAAGAACAAAGAGTTTATGCTTCCCATCATTCCCCTCTCCTTTGAATCAAGACAAATTTGCCGTAAGGATGAAACATGACAGAGAAAGAGACAAAGGCGAGGCAGAATTCACATCAACTCCTACAGCATTATGTAAAAAAAGAGGTTTTACTTTAATTCTTACCTCCTCTTTAGTCTCTTTAAACGAAGACTTTAAAGATCGGTTTCGGGAGTCCTGGGGTTTGGCTTCTTCCTGCTGCCCAAAAAGTTCCTCAATTGTCTTTGTATCAATTTGATACTGTGGTCTTGCAGCAATTGTCCAGATATTGGTTTTACCACGGACTTGCTCTTCAGGGATAGTTTTCCAGAAAAAGCTCCGCATTCGTTTTTTTTTGCCGTGGCTGTCGTGCCCATTTACCAGCTGTGGAGGCAGAGGTATGTTGGGGCCAGGCAGTGG
>NW_008238448.1:6623467-6627463 GCF_000691975.1 Corvus brachyrhynchos | reverse complement strand
GGAGCCCCTGTGAGGGGACATGGCGCAGGGGGCGGTGATGCTGCAGGCTGAGAAAGTTGAGGTGCTGCCGTCGTATCCTCGCTCATTAATCCCGTTGCGACTGGAATAGCCCCATTTTCTTTATCATTGACCAAGGAGAGACAATTCATAACATGCATTTTACAGCCTCCCTGAAGAGGAGAGTGTTACTTCCTTGGATGGGTTTGAAACATTGAACAGTCAGCGCAGCAGCCACTGGGATCACGCCCTCTCAAACCCTATCTGCCAGCAGCAGCAGCAGCACAAGAGGGGACTGTACCATCTCCGCAACCTGCAACAAAGGACAATAGGGACACTCAGATCACAGACACTGGACATTGTCCCTTGCACTGAAAAGACACCAAATCTAAGGTACAATGGCTATCAAGTTCTCAATCCAGAAGGAAAATTTAGTGAATCAAAAGTCTTTCACAGGGCAATTGTTTAATATTTATCCACACCAAGATTTCAAACAGCTTTAGGTGCCTAGATTTCAAGAACATATAGAAGTAAGAATACCTCTAAATCACCCACACTAGGTACCAAAACTACCTGTTAATCTCAGCTCAGAGCAATTTTGTAAGAGAATATATTTATCTCAAATTATTAAAACAAATATTATTCCACTGCTAATTTCAGATATGCTTTTAATGCTGACTGCACACAGTTCTAACTATGGTACTGGATTAACTGGATCAAACAGACCCTGTTTAAATCCTTTGAATTCATGGTTCAAATCCAAACTGCATTAAAATACCTAACAATATGCTGATGATTTAACCATCTAGGCTAATGTAGTACTTTTTTAGCCTTTCTATTTTTCATACGATTGTCAATAAGGGAAAAAATAGTGTGTAGCCCCTAAAGTCTCTATGTTTGCTGAGCACAAACTTACAGTATTACTGGTCTGGCTACACTATCTCCCAAAATACACTCAGAGAAGAAAGACCACAGTTTGATTAAGCTGCCCTTTATAATTTACTTCAGCATCTAGGTTAACAGAGCCAGCTCAATAACAGAGAGAAAGGACAGAGAAGCTGGTAGAAACAGGACCCTATACATCCTAAGCATTGAACATATGCAAAGCTTTAAATAATTAGGAGAGTTTTTACCTGTAGATTACCATGAAACAACTTTAAAAGAATCACAATGGGTTTTAGCATTTTTCTTACACAGATTCCTTCTAAATAAAAATGCTGTTATTAGCAGCAAATCTTCAAATAAGAGCATGACTTCCACAAACCCCACAATTTTGATAAGCCAAATCTATTGAAACAGATTTAATTCAAAAGTCTCAGAGAAAACAAATTAAAGCTTTTCAAATACATACCAGTGAGGAATCTCATGATTTTATGGAAATTTGGAAGCTATCTCAAAAACAAAACGGAATTTACAAAAAAACAATTTTAAAATTCAAAGATACCACACAATACAAACTCAGATAGGAGACAGACAGCCCCTGAGCAAAAAGCAGTCACAGGAAAATTCAACAGAAAAAGCTCAAGTTCAACTAATGCACTGGCACAAGAACAACCTCAAATCAGAAATTTGGCACTGGCTTAGCGGTATGCCTCCTCAGCAGGGTTCACATGGAGCTAATAGCAACCCAGATCAATTTGACATTGTATAATGGTGATGAAAAAACTTCACTGTTTTTGCCAGAGATCCATCACTAGACTGTACACGAACAAACAGATCCAAATCATAGAAATGAGCCTTAGGGCAAATTCTCTCTTGGTCTGCAAGGACTCAGCCACTCACAGCTTCACTGAAGTCAACGGAAAACAACACAAAATCATCCACTGTACCTTTTCTTCTCAAAAGCTTGCATAGGTAGCAATGAACTCCTCTCTCCTGCTTCGGATTTTCTAATCTTACACCTTACGTTATCCGGGTGTTTACAAGAACAGAAAACATATATAAAAACCTGTATGAGGTTTAAATCACAGGAGTGATGGAAAATATTTCAATGGCATGGTAAAAAGGAGAGAAGCTACAAAGAAAGTGGATCAGGATAGAGTGTTTCAAATTTAAGTCAGCATTAATACCCAGGTGCTATTACAGGGCTCTGTATGTTCACACCTCTCCTCCCAAGTTCATGATCATAGAAGCAGAGAGGCATAAAAAAGCAGGTGCAAGGTGGTGGAAAGAGATTAACCATTCAAAGCAATGAAGTGTTGCATTAATTTAAAGAAATACTCAACTAGGAAAAACACTTTTCCTCCCTACTACTTATTTAAAAATGAAAAATGTATTAGCTAGTTTTCCACCATCACAAAGCAGTATTCAACATTATTATTTTCTAACTTGGGTTCCCACACATCCACAAAAAAAAAAAAAAAAAAAAAAAAAAAAAAAAAAAAAAAAAAAAAAAAAAAAAAGAGACAGACTGACCAACCATGCCCCAGGCAATGTTCAAGAACCTTATTTTGAAACTTTCAATAAATCCATATGCTTTAGGAAAAACAGGATCAAATCCTAATGAAACAGAGTTGCAGGCAATGAATCATCAGAGTCCCAGCACTAATACACAAGAGTGGAAAACGACTGATCTCAGACCTGAGTCCTTCTGAGCTAGACAAGAGACACTCCTAGTGAAAGGAGTGGAGAAGACACGGGGAAGAAAACATCCCAACCTCGATGTAAAGACAGATAGAACAGGAAAAACTGTTTTCAATCCAACGAGCCCTGTACTGCTTTAGATGAGGTAACAGTCAGCCAGAACCAGGAAAGGGGAGGAATCAGTATTTGGAAGGAAGGCATGAAAGGAAAGGCACAGCATAAAGGCTGGCATTCAGCTTTGTCTTCTGACAGATAAGCACAATCCAGGTGACAGAGGTCACCTGCTTGTAAGAGGATGGCGGTCTCGAGTTACCAAAGATACCAGGAGACTGGTCAGAATTCCCTTCTCGTGCTGCCTCTCTGGAGAAGCAGCTCGAAGTTGTTCCCAGTGGAGGCTCCCACCATTACCGCGGGTGGGAGAGGAGAGAAGCTGGCAGCTAGGACAGGTTCTGGGCTGCTTGCTGGTATCAGCAGGTGCCTCTGAGCAGGAAGCACAGCAAGAGGAGGTGGGGAACAACACAGCCGTTCCAACTGTGAACTACAGATTACCAAGACTCACTGGGACTGGGATGCGTAATAGAAGCCAAGCAAAATTTTAACTCCTAAGGAGCCTCTGCACACTTTTCAAAGGATTAAAGGGGGAAAAAAAAAATGGACCAAAGAACAAACGTTTAAGATGTCGTAATTATACCTCATTATTGTATGTTTGTTATCCAAAACAGCCCGAGAAGCACCAAAGCTCTAAAGTAACAGCTTTACTGCACGTTTTAATTGTGTCCATATTTGGCATAACAGAAATATTTTATTTCTTTGTCTCATTCATTGTTTTAGCCAAGCTAATCTAACTTGGAAATGTAATTTAAAAGTTAGAGGGTGGGAACAACTTTCTCCCCAGGCAAGAAGAGAAGCACTCTAAAGTAATTTGTTTCTTGCAAAAAAGGCAGTTGCCACTGAGACGGACAGAGATTGTGTTTGCATACACAAATTAACAGGTGAAGTGCACGATGCACTGAGGGGCATTTCATAATTCATGCTGCAAGACACGACTCCCTTTAACCCACACCTTATGTTCTCCCCTGCCCACGTTTCTGTATCAGGCGCCCTCCAAGTTCTCATGAGAACAACGCCGAGCCCAACCACAGCATTTGGGCGTCTGTGTCTCAGTAACAACCCTCCAAAGAGGCAAACGGAGCAACTAGTTGCTGACTGCAGACAGAGAAGCTGCAAACGCCGATAACCAGCCCCTGATCCTGCCAAAACGTGCAGGTTACAAAGAACACGCAGCTTACACGATACAGCGACTTCGCACTTCCCCACTCAATGCATCCCACAAAAGCCCTGTAGGGCACCGCATCCCTGCCAGCCGGCCCGGGCTGGGCACCCGCGCGGGGCAGCGGCCCGGGCCAGGCAGGGACC
>NW_008238448.1:6621643-6622591 GCF_000691975.1 Corvus brachyrhynchos | reverse complement strand
GGCCCGCGCCACCGAAACGCCCGTGCGGGAGGAGAGCGACCCGCGACCCAGCGCCGGTGCCTCCGCCGCGGCGAGCGGAGATGCGCAGTGGCGCCTCCGGGGGCACTGGGTCTAAGCCAGCTCCGGCTGAGCTGATCCATCCACATATCCATCCATCATTGCCCGCACGCTGTCACCGCACTCACAGCAACTATTTCTATAGAAACAGGACAGCGGTGCTACCGGCAGCACGCCTGGCTGGAGGGAACGGGCTCCTCTCCACGGCTGAAGCCTTTCGCCCTCTGCCCGTGCTCCCGAGCAAGCGCATCCCTCGGTCCATCCCGCATCCCTCACCCGGACGCTCCCCGCCGGCTCAGCCCTGCAGGCTCTGGGGAAGCAGGCAGGCAAGACGGGCCCCTTGTGTCTCCAAAGCGGACGGTGTGAGAGACGTGCAGACGAATTTAAGATGTGATCACAGCCCTGGGTTACAGCGCTCCAGGTAGCAGCGCACGTGAGTTGTGGATACCCGAAAGCCAAAGTACCATCCACTGATAAGACAGCAAACAAATGCAAATGGTTCTAAAATACTTTCTCAAGATATTGAATCCTATTTATAAAATAAACCCATTTTCCCAGGAAGAGTAAAGGTGAAGAACTTCACTCAAGTCAGTAAATAGTTCACCCACACACCTCAACACTCCTTTTTACAGAAGGCAAATTCCAAAGGCCTTTCCTGAGAAGAGAGGAAGGGAGGAAAAAAGCCCCCTCACTTCCAGTCTTGCTTATTGTCACCCCAAGACAATAAGCCACCAGAGCTTTTGAGCTGAGCACAGGAGAGAGAAAACACCTTGGCAAAACCAGGGATAGGAAGGCAGGAGCAGCGGGACAAAATCATGTCTTACCTGAGTGTGTAGCGCCTCACCTGTCCTATTGCCTCTGCTCAGGGGTTGGGAGGCAGGAACCAGAGGA